>NW_017731480.1:0-687 GCF_001890085.2 Hipposideros armiger
CTTCTTGGGTCTTTTTGTTATTTGTAATCTTCCTCTAATTTTCTTGTTTTTCACTCCATTTTACATGTTTTGTCCTTTACTTTCTGGGAGATTCCTGTGGCTTATCTTCGATCCTTTCAATTTTCCTCTCCCCCCATTTCTGCTCTCTTGGTTTTAATTTCCAGAAGTTTTTTTATTTATTCTCCAACTTCCTTTCTAGATGACATCCTTTTTCTGTTTTGTTTTGTAGCTGTAAAATCTTTTCTTACCTCTCTGAAGATATTAACAATAGTTGTGAAGTTCTCTTCTCCAAGTTTCTGTTGCATGTGACCCTTTTCTGTTTGTCTTGGTCTCCAGCTTTCCCATTAGAGACTTTTCTTAAATGCCTTAGTAGTTGACTCAGATTTAAAAAGGAAAAATACAAAATTCCAGTAGGAAGTCTGAGCTCATAGGCAAAGCCTGCCCTCTGGCTCTTCACTTTAGAATCTTTGGGCTGGGCTGCTTTGGTAGGTAACACCTGAGCTCAATATCTTTAGGTCTCTCCTCTTGGGCTTCAGAAAAGAAGGCTCTTTCAGTCTCATCTTCTTGGGGTAAGTCTAGCTGGCCACGCTCTCACATCTGACAAAGGTGGGACTCTCAACCTTAAGGATCTACACCATCTTAATCTTCCTAATTTCAGTCTGATATACCTGGAATTCCCAGTCAATC
>NW_017731480.1:5364-11114 GCF_001890085.2 Hipposideros armiger
TTCCATCTTCCAAAGCTCATGCAAGTGCATATAATTAGTGGAATTTAATTTCATATTCAGAACTCTAGCTTCAAGGGAGCGTTGGAAATGTTTTTTAGCTCTCTAGCTTCTAAAGTAGAGGATGGTATAGTGGAAAGATGTTGGAATGGATGGTGAGTGTGGGTTCACAATATCAGGCATCTTCATGATGATTATGGGGGAAATCATGAGTACCTGGTTGTGTTCAGTGTACACAAATATTACCAAATAGTCAAAACACACAATATGATTCCATATATAATGCAACTATCCATGTACAAGTTAAAAAGCACTTAACTTCTCACCCAAAGGGATACGCTTGACCCATTATTTGTGAAACTATCTCTGAGTTATGTTCACTTCCCTTTTTCTTGAATCACAATCCTACCTTGATACTCTATAAACTAAGGATAAATTATAAATTTATACTTGTGCTATAAAAAAGCAGTAGGGTGGAAAGGGAAATTTTAAATAGGTTAATATACATAAATATACATAGAAGAAAGGACCATAATTGATATTTAGAACTTGCTTCCTCCACTATGCCTTAAATTATCCATGTTCCCTCAGCACGTCAGCTAGTTGAGTTCTTTACTGAATGCAGAATGACTCAATCCTTCATTCTAGAGGGGATATGACTCCTTGACGGTACTGCTAGTATTGCTCCAGGATTCCAATCAATTTTACTATTGGACATAGAAGTGTTTGGGGCATCCCCAAATTATCTCTTGGATATAGATATGAGTTTTCTTGCGCCATTATCAGTCACATTTCCCCTTGTTGATTACGATCAAACATGCCAGTCAATATATTCACTAACTTTTTGCCTGTTGCTCCAGTGAAAAGAGGAAATGAAAATGACAGTTCTTTCTTTCTTTCTTCTTTCTTTCTTTCTTTCTTTCTTTCTTTCTTTCTTTCTTTCTTTCTTTCTTTCTTTCTAAGATTTTATTGGGGAATCGGGGGAGGGGAACAGACAAGTTGCTGTCCTTTTGTTCTTCAGTCTAGTTGTGGAAGATGTTGCTTCACTGACCCATGTTGGTATTATCATTGTGCTCTTCCCGGGTGAAGCAGATCAGTCGCCGGCCATTGGATGGCCACTCACACTGGCTGCCGGCTGCTCATGGTGGCTGCTGGCCANACCTAGTTCTTACTATTAGTCAAATGCTTTCCCTGATAAAGCGTTTAGCCAGTCTCAATTCTTTCCAAACTCCCATTGGCCAGAAATTGCTGCTGACTTTGCTTTCCTCTTTTTGGCATCTCTTTGCATAAAGTGTTAGAGTCTCTTAACTCCTTCATGCTGTGAGCTCACATCTGTTCCAGGTACACCCTCTCTACATGTGGGCTGCTCTGGGCTGGACTCTGACCTCATCAGCCTGTTTGGGTCCTCAATCCTGAGGCTGTTTCTTGGCCTAGCTTTATGGCTTCAATCTCTAAAGCTGGGCTAGAAATAGATTCACTTTTAAGGGTAATGAGACAGGGTAAATTTTGCTAAAATATTTTCTCTGTAGTACTTGGATTTGAGATTTTTATTGGGAATTAATAGTTTAAACCAAGAAGGAGAATGGAAAGACTAGGAAGGGAGAATAAATGGAAAGACAGAAGGAAATGAACAGAGAACCAGAACTAGAAACCCTATGAGCAAATCTCAAATAATGTTGATTGATCAGTTAAAACAATTAAATCAGAGGCCAGTGAACTGCCTTATATGGTGGTCAGGGAATTATAAAGTTTTTTCACATGCATTGTATTATTTGATCCTCATAACAGCTCTGCAGGTCAGAAGTAGTAAATTGTTTATAAATAAGAAAACTAAGATTCAAGTATGTTTAGTGGCTTGCTCACATTCACACAGTTTGTAAGTGGCAGGAAGAGCCCAAACCACAAGTCTTCTGGGTTCATATTGTGTGCTCTTTAAACCATACCACCCCCCTTTACAGTGATTTAAAATGACTCAGGTGTGTTTGCAAACAGCTGGCTAGAACTTTGTGGCCCTATGGCAGAAGTCATAGATTACAGTCTTGCGTATCTTGGAAGATAGAGTGAAAGCCACAGTGAATTATAGTACAAGTGAGTGCTCTTTTGTTTCAAGAAGAAAGTGTCTGTGTATCTGACACAAATCCATCACCTTTACTAGTATAAGAATGTACAGTCTCCATCTTACTGGTAGAAGGCTAAACCCCCATCTTTGCATATGAAGGATAGTACATTTTTATTATCATCTGCTGAGATGCTTCAAGACCTGCATTTGCAAAGCTAGTACTATAGACTGAATACCCCCAAATTAAGTTCCTGATGCCAAATAAGTGGACGTGCTTTGGGGTATAGTTGCAGATATCATCAAAAGCATATTTATAATATTTTCTAGAATAAGAGGTTTTCTTAAAGTTCTCATACATGTTAATAGATATTAGCAGATGAAGGTCCTAAGCAGCAAGTACAACAACAACAAAAAGTCTTATACAAATATTTTAAGGCCCGTGTATTTAACAAGGTCATCAGCTAGAACTTATGAGGTAGAAGCAACATTGTGATCTTCAGAAAAAACATTTTTCTCTAGAATTGTGCCCTGGAATCTTCAGTCTTGATTTAGTTTATTTCAAGGGAGCACTGGGAGGAGAAATCTCATTTGCCTGGCAGCATATCATTCCTGGGGGAACACATGTTTACATTTTGCCAAATTACACAAATCCACAGCGGTTATTGAAGAGCTAAAGATATATTCATTTTGAACTGTAGGCAACCACATGTTGATAATGAGCCCATTTTGTGTCTTGGCTTGTGGAAAAGAATGTGAAAATGCCTCATTCTGTGTTATTTTTTTCCTTCTGACAGTACTGATATACCATTGCCGCAGGCAGTCTGAAAATAATAGCATGAGGTTAGCTGACAATCGCAGGTGTATTTACACTGGTATTCTGATATTAGCATGTTGCTTAGAAATACAACTGGAGGTGATACAGTATGCACCCAAATAGACTTTCTTTATTAGAGAGAAAAACACTGGCAGAAGAAACAATGTTTCTTTCAAAGGATCAATAGAAACATCTGTGGCTATTTTACTAATCTGCCACAATGATCTGATTTTTTTTTTTCTAAATCTGTGCTCTGTGGACTGAAAACAGAAGACTCCAGCTGAGAAAGGTGTCATCAAATGTCCCTCGCTCCACACACACTTGCCTGCACGCACACACATCTCGGTGTGCATACACACCAAACAGTTTGAGAATCATGATTTGGAGATCTTCTAAGTCCATAAGATGATCAGAAGTCTCTTGCCTCTCACTCCAAGATCCATTTCCACCCTTCTCCCTATTGACAGCATTAACAGGCTCTCTGGCTTCTCTTTGCAGTCAGTACGAGGTACCAACAGGATATTGGAGTGACTTTGAGGTACTATGTATTTCCTCAGCAACCTCCCCGTAGGACTTGAGGTCTACTTCTCTAACAAAGGTTGCAGCTCCTCTCAGGAGCCCTTCCCTAATGCTACAGTTCTCACTGGGTTGCTCGTAGAGCTCCTACGCCCCTGCCCACGGGGCAAGAAGAGGGAACGGCTTCTGCTAGCACCAGACCCAGGTGCTTCACTATCCCTTATTGTTTGTCTTAATCCTGATTACATCCTTATAAATAATTCTTTTATTGAACTCTCTTCAACCACCCTGTTTGAAGGTGCTTTCTGTTTCTTGTAATAACTCTGAACTGAAAAATATGCTATGTTCAGGTATCATGATAGCCACTACAGCTATAAAGGTTATAAAACCCAGACCTCCCCTCAAGGAACACAGCTAAAACAGTTATACAGAGTGATGGGGAAGCGTGGACAAGGTTATCTAAATCAAATTGGGAGGAGCACTAAGGGAAGAGTTTTTTGAAAGAGATGATGCTTGATGTGAAACTTTTTATTATTGGAAAATTCAAATATATAAACATAGAAAGCATATTATAATAAAACTCTAAGAAACATCACTCATTTTAAACAGTCATTAATTCCATCACCTGATGGCCAACTTTATTTACTTTGTCCACTTCCCAGTCCCCTCCCCAGGATTATTTTAAAATAACTTCTGGACAATATTTAATTTCATCTCTAAATATTTCAGCATGTATCTCTAAGACATATGCACAGTATCACTATCCTCCAAAAAAAACCCAACAATAAAACCTTAATACAAATATAATCAAATAGTCAGATTCAAAATTATCAAATTGTACCATAAATGTTCTTTTTTCTAGTTCTAGCTTATTTGAATTGGGATCAGATAAGGTATATATATTTTTATACTTGGTCTCTTCTAATTTATCAGTTCTCTCTCTCTCTCTCTCTCTCTCTCTCTCTCTCTCTCTCTCTTCTCTTTCTCTTTCTCTTTCTCCCTCTGTATTTTTTTCCTTACCATCTCTTTGTTGGANTGCATGTAGGTAAGACAAGAGCTGACAAAGGCCCAAGGAGTGTGATGGGGGTGGGCCAGGATGACCTTGCCTGTTGCCTTCTGTGGTCAAGAGATGCTGATGGTGACATCTGAGTGGCTTCTGTCTCCTGGACCATCTTATTCCTGTAAGGCCAATAGAACGTGCTGTGCCAGTCTGTGAAACTCTCAAATGTTTTGGATTTGGAATCTTGAACTAAAGTGAATCCTTTCATTTACTTTTGGAAAAACATAATTTCCTGTTTAGTCTTTTAAAAAGAAATCATTAGAAGACTTTACAAAAGCAAATTTTACCAGACATTAAAATAATAATAATAATAATAAGAAGAAGAAGAAGAAGAAGAAGAAGAAGTGAAGCGCAATTCTGATGAACCAAGAATGAAGACATTCAAAAGATGTAGAATATCATTTCTTAATAGATTGATTTAATATGCAGAGGTAAGGCACGGAGCAAAATTTGCTTGGGTATTATGTTAAATCCGTATTTAAAACTGAAACCATCACCAGAGTCAATGCTAAAGACGGGTGTGTCTGTCCCAGATTTTCACTGTAGCCAATGAAAATAAGAGTAACTTTCTATACTTACTGATTACCCCCTTAAAATGCGAGAGGCTGCATTTACAGTAACTAGAAGACAACATAGAGATATGATTGTTGGATTTAACAAGGTTTATGAAAGGCAAAGATACATTTATGGCTTCTACACTTATATTATGCTGTCAACAGAAATATGCAAACTTGCAAATCCCACATCTAAACTTGACTCTTAGCAATTCATATCTTTATATGCTAATAGCATAGTCGTGCTGTGGATGTAGTCCAGCAAATCAAGTGTTTCATTATGTTTGACTCTTCCTACCCTTGGACAGAGTTGGTTTACGTTAATGAGGTTTTGGGAAGAAGATTATCTCAGTGCTTTGAAACTGTTCTCAAAGTCCTGTCTGAACCGCTGAGATCTTGTCTTGAGAACGTGTCATACAATTATTAAAGCAATTGCTGTAAATTATTGGGGACTGTCATACAGCATATGGCATATTGGGATGTGGGAACAAAACTGAAAGTAAAACAAATGTCAAGGTTCCTAAGGAACCACTGACACAGATAGATTTTGCTGGTTTGAAGTGAAAGGATAAGAGATTTGAGAGAGGCCTTTGTAATGGACATGTGATATAGTTGTGGAAACTGTCCTTAGGAAATAATTCAAGAGAGACAGAGAGCAAACTACCTTCATGTAAATGTTTCTTGTAGCTTTACTTATATTAGCAAAAAATATAATACTCTTTATTAAATCTTAACCTGGTACATAACTGC
>NW_017731480.1:13399-16608 GCF_001890085.2 Hipposideros armiger
CACGTTTCACTTGTTTGGGAATAGCAAAGAAAATGGAGCTGGAACATGGTCTATCTTTCCTTAACAAAATACCTGTAGATGAGATATGCAATAAGTCTCCATTGAAGAAATAGATAAGTAAAGACAGGTCATCTATCAGGTTCTCAACTGCTTTGCTCCATCCCAAGCCCATATATACCTTGTCCATTATATTACCCTGCCTTTCAATACTTACTTCCTAAATGGCTGTGACCATTTAAGCAATATTGACGTAGAATCTCTACGAATGAGTATCCATTAAGGATTTTGTAAAAACCCACCTATAGTTTATGGGTAGATGTGTGTGCCGTCTCTGCAGACAAATATGCTTGTGTGTGTTTTTATGAGACGCAACAGTGACACTCAGTGGTGGACTGAGTGAATCAGGTATGTACTCCTTCCAGGTGTCCCAGGAGGTATAGCAGATATTTCTCAGACTTTCTTTCCTTGGAAAGTTGGTTGTCTTGTTAATTCAGGCAGGTATTAACTATCCAATATATTCAGCATATCCCTCGTTGTAAGCTGTCAGGCTGTGACACAACATCACATAATGTGACGTTACATGATACATAATGCCTGAATTAAATAAAAAAAAAAATCCCAGACACTTCTTTCAGTGAAAGAGTAGGTAGATAATCTGAATATTTGGGGTAATTGGCTCTCGGAAGCGAGAGGCATCATTATTTCAGGCTCCCTAGTGAGCGTTAATTAGCCATATTGCTTCATTGTGTGACAAAGAGAACGCTGCTAGTAGTGCTAAATCTGTAATGACACCCTGGCTTTAGGAGCACAGGTATTTTAAACTACCTTGACTGACTGACATATAGGTAATTCTATTCAGAGCCTAGCAGTGAACTCAGACAGTTGGAACTGTCTCTCCTCTGAGGGGCACAGATTTGTTGTTGTGACTCTGAGAGGTTTCCTTTTCTTTGTCTTCACGGCCTCCCCCAGTCCCAGTAGTCCTCCAAATGGGGTAAATCAGTAAGTATTCACCACAGCAGACCTGTGTTCTACTTGGGCTATGAGAACAATATGTCTATGTTTTTGAATCATCAAGTTATGCAGAAAGAGATTCAACACTTCCTAAGATTTACAGATGGGCCATGACAGCTAGGAAGGGCTTTCTGGGGTCCTGTGAGCCCCTTTAATCCTTTGTTTGCAGATATGGCAAGAAGGCTACTTGCAGAGCAGGAAAATTATTAAAGGCTGTATTTTCTGGAGCCAACATTCTCTCTCTCTCTCTATATATATATATATAGTTACTAATAACACCAGAATTAGTAGCAGGCTGGGTAGCAATGGATGCAGCACCAGCACAGAGATTCTGCTGTCTTTTCTTGGGTAATGGATGGATTGTCCTGCACAAAGGGAGGTGATACTGCTCAACCTCCATCTCTAGGAAATTCTTTTTGATTTTAAAAATATTTTTAGCCCGTTAGGATGGTGGATTTTCCCCTGTGTATCTACATCCTCTCACCAGTGTCCTTGGAGATCAGGAGTACATACACACAAGATGAGTGGCCAAGGCTGGAATAGACTGAGGGCAGGGGTCAGAGAGAAGCTGATAGGCCTACAGTTGCTATCTTAGCCCTGGAAAACACTAGGAACTGGGACTCGAGCATCTAAGGTCTGTGCTTTCTGACAGGGCTCCTGAGGTGCTGAGTTGAAAACACCATTTGTGTGCAGTTACTGAAAGGAGATGCTTCTACGTGACTTCTTGCGTCTGCAGTTAAATGTGAACTTTCTTTTAGTGAGTTGATAAGAGCCTATCTATGCGCTGTGAATCCAAAAATTGGACTGACTGTATAGTTGAGATTGGCATTATCTAGACATCAATACAATGTGGATGGTGGAAGGAAAGATGAAGAAATGCAAAAGAAAGCAGGAGTTATAGCATCATGTGGAGACAATAAACTCCAAGGATAGACTTCTAGCCCTGAACACATCCTTTGGTGGGGGTGACACTGGCACTTAGAATCTTTTTTTTTTTTTTTAGTACTCTTTCAGTTGTTTCCTTTTTTTCTCTGTTTAAAATAATGATAACAATAATAGTATTTAAATAGTATTTTATGGCTAAATAAATGTGTTTTTATATATTAGCTCACTTGCTCCTGATTTTATCAACATAAAATATGCATTGACTCCTCTACTGCATGGCCAAGCATTTGCATAACATCCCCCCATTCTTTATCAGGTTAGATTCATTCTTCTCCCCCTTCTCACTAACTCAATTTAATATTTTTCTGGATTAAACCAACATCAAAATAAAGCAAAAAAAATGTTCATTTCTGCTATCACCTCTTTAATAGTTTATAAACATGAAAACCCTGACAGTAAGTTTTTGTGGGTACAAGAAAGAGGATTAGGAAGAGGAAAAAAGGTGCAGTGGGGAAGAGAGGGTTTCCTTTGCAGGTGAGAAGGTGTAAAGCTAAGTTGAAAGTTTTATGCCAAGTGAAGGACATTCCCATGATGGACTGGTGTTTTCCTCTTCTGTGGCCTGTGTTGCAAAACCAGCGAGAACCCTGGGATATGGCACAGTAGGAGTTTCTAATTACCATTTTTCAAATTCCAAAGATTATAATTTTCTTTCTGTGTGAAAGTTAAGAATTCCACATACCTAAGATTGATTGACATGAGATTACATGAAAATGTTACACATTTTGTGTTATTATAAAATAACACATTTTGATTGGTTGCTATAGGCAGAACCTGCTATTGTTGGTCAGGATTCCTGTTAAGGGATGACCTTGAAGAGGTAGGTAGAAATGATATTAATTTGACTCTATTGAACACCTTTATATAGTCCTTGAATTTTCCCAAATGAATGGGAGAACTTCAAAACCATATCAACCCCTGATTTTAGTGATTATAACTGTTATTTATTTTTTATTTGTTTTATTTTTTCAGTTACAGTTGACACTCAATATTATATTAGCTTCAGGTGTACAGCATAGTGGTTAGACATTTGTATAACTTACAAAGTTTTAAAAATTTATTTTATTTATTTTTCAAGTTGACCTTGTTTTGCATAGTGAGAAAAGAAATGAATTAGTCATGACTACTTTGGACTTTTAGAGCCCGAGGAAAATATAGAAATAATCGAGATTTATATATATATTTGGAGAATCAGAAGCCCAGACAGGGCAAACAACTTTCTCAAACTAGTTATGGAACTAGTTTGGGACAAAACA
>NW_017731480.1:18782-33126 GCF_001890085.2 Hipposideros armiger
AGTCAGTACGAGGTACCAACAGGATATTGGAGTGACTTTGAGGTACTATGTATTTCCTCAGCAACCTCCCCGTAGGACTTGAGGTCTACTTCTCTAACAAAGGTTGCAGCTCCTCTCAGGAGCCCTTCCCTAATGCTACAGTTCTCACTGGGTTGCTCGTAGAGCTCTTACGCCCCTGCCCACGGGGCAAGAAGAGGGAACGGCTTCTGCTAGCACCAGACCCAGGTGCTTCACTATCCCTTATTGTTTGTCTTAATCCTGATTACATCCTTATAAATAATTCTTTTATTGAACTCTCTTCAACCACCCTGTTTGAAGGTGCTTTCTGTTTCTTGTAATAACTCTGAACTGAAAAATATGCTATGTTCAGGTATCATGATAGCCACTACAGCTATAAAGGTTATAAAACCCAGACCTCCCCTCAAGGAACACAGCTAAAACAGTTATACAGAGTGATGGGGAAGCGTGGACAAGGTTATCTAAATCAAATTGGGAGGAGCACTAAGGGAAGAGTTTTTTGAAAGAGATGATGCTTGATGTGAAACTTTTTATTATTGGAAAATTCAAATATATAAACATAGAAAGCATATTATAATAAAACTCTAAGAAACATCACTCATTTTAAACAGTCATTAATTCCATCACCTGATGGCCAACTTTATTTACTTTGTCCACTTCCCAGTCCCCTCCCCAGGATTATTTTAAAATAACTTCTGGACAATATTTAATTTCATCTCTAAATATTTCAGCATGTATCTCTAAGACATATGCACAGTATCACTATCCTCCAAAAAAAACCCAACAATAAAACCTTAATACAAATATAATCAAATAGTCAGATTCAAAATTATCAAATTGTACCATAAATGTTCTTTTTTCTAGTTCTAGCTTATTTGAATTGGGATCAGATAAGGTATATATATTTTTATACTTGGTCTCTTCTAATTTATCAGTTCTCTCTCTCTCTCTCTCTCTCTCTCTCTCTCTCTCTCTCTCTTCTCTTTCTCTTTCTCTTTCTCCCTCTGTATTTTTTTCCTTACCATCTCTTTGTTGGAAAAACTCGGTTATTTGACCTAGAGAACATCCCTCAGTCTGGAGTTGTTGTTGTTGTTGTTGTTGTTTTGGTGGAGGGGAAAGGTTACTTCATAGCTTGGCGATACGTACTTCTGTCAGAAGGAATATAACGTGTGGTTGCTTCTCTTTTTTTGATGTTAAAAGCCATTGATAATCATTGCCCTAGGCCAGTGATTTTCAAACTTCGGCATTCACCAACATGGAAGGCTTGTTAAAGCCCAGACTGCTGGGCCCACCCCTCGAGTTTCTAATTCAGTAAATCTGAGGTAAGACGTAGAATATGCATTCCTAACAAGCTCCCAGGTGATGCTGCCAGTGCTGGCCCAGTGACTACACTCTGAGAACTCCAGTTACCTTATCAGTGTGTTTAGGATTCAAAGCTTCTCTTGAACGTTTCCCAACCCCTACCTGGAATCAGCAATTTCTCGAAGGATCCCTGGGTCTTTTTAGTGAGCTATCCTAGTTAGAACCCACATTCTGAGGGCTAGAGGCGCCATTTCAGCTGGACTTGTCGTTGGTCCTAGATTTTGGAGGATAGAGTTAGAAAATATACATTAAAAAATAAATAAATCATGAGTTCCTATTGATACTTCCAATTCAAATTCAAGAATACAATGTTTTTACTTAACCTTATCTTTGTTACAAAAGTATGTCCTTTCTCTCCCTGTGAAAACTCCTGCTTTTAATAACACTAACATAATTCTCATTTGCTTATCCCATTATTAATCACTCAACAACCTTAGAAAAATAATAACAACATGTCCACTCACAATATGATTTCCAAAAGCAGTTTAACTTTTTCGCAGTTGTTTTAAAGTTACTTGAATTAGTTCCTTTCTGTGTAGTTATGACCCCCCCCACACACCTCCCCACCCCCCGGACACACACACATGCACTGGTTGTACAGTTAGGTCATTTTTTTTTTTAAAGATTTTTATTGGGAAATTGGGGGGATGGGAACAGTGCTGGGGAATTGGGGAAAGGGGAACAGACAAGTTGCTGTCGTTTTGTTCTTCAGTCTAGTTGTGGAGGACGTTGCTTCACTGGCCCAAGTTGGCACCATCATTGCGCTCTTCTCTGGCGAGGCAGATCAGTCGCCGGCTTCTGGACGGCCGTTCACTGCGGCTGCTGGCCGCTCACGCTGGCTGCTGGCCACACACGGTAGCCCATGGCAATCCACTGCCACAGGGACTGCAGCCCACGCCGTCGCCGGCGACTCATGGCAGCCCCGCTCCAGGTTGAGCTGTTGTTCAGCATCTTAGCTGTGGAGGGCAGTGTCACTGGCCCTCATATGTGGGATCCGAACCGGGGCCCTCTGGCATCCCAAGCGAGTTCTTAACCATCGCGCCACTCGGCCGGCCCCAGTTAGGTCATTTTTATACTTTGATTTGGACTTTTAAATTTTATATTTTAGTAAATTAAATTTGTTTTATAATTATGTAAAATATCTACAAAATTAAATCTTTGAAGCAAGTTATAATCAAATAAGTCTAGATTTTTTTCCTCTGATTATGTCACTCTAGTTTTTCCCTTCCTCTACAAATAAATTTAAAATTTTTAAAAATAACCTTCTGGCATTTAGGAAGGTTTGCATTTTTGTCTTAATGATTAGCTTTGTACTAATGCCTTTATATAATATTCATCTCCCTTTCCTGCTTTTTGGCTGTTGACTACTGTTTCCTACTATGAACAATGATGAAATCAGCTAGTGACCTCTTTATCCTTTTTTCTCATCCAGTAATTGTTGATGTAATGTCTTTGTAGACCCCATGCATACCTATTACACAATCAGTGAGTTTATTGTACTCTTCGGTTTTTGATACTTGTACCATATCTACGTTGTTTAGGGTATGTAACCATTTTATTCTTACAACCATTAGCCTTAGTGCTGTAGAAAAATATGTATTTCCTGCTTACCTCTCATCCTTATGCCAAGGGCTTTCAAGTTAATTTTGTTGTATGAAGCTTACTCTCTGATTGATTCTTCAGGAAGAGTTCAAGGGAATGATATTCCCTGAGTGCTTGCATGTTCATAATATTTTGTAGCTTTTCTATATGAAGTTCAGTATGTAGCCTTGCTAATGCTTTTTTTATTGAGTAAAATAAATGCATTCCATCATTATGCCTATCATACAGATTTATTGATAAAAAGCCTGATAACAATCTGATTTTCTTTTTCTTATAAATGACTTGGTTGTTTTGTCTGGATGTTGATATATCTATATTTATATCTATCTATCTATCTATCTATCTATCTATCAATCATCTATCTATCTATCATCTATCTATCTAAAATATGTCCCAATGTTGGCCATTATAAACTGATTTCCTAGTTATATGGTATGCTTTTTCAATATTTCATTTTAAATGTTTTTATTATTTCAGAAAAGCTTCCCTCAATTATAATTTTTTAATATTTATTCTGTTCATTGATTTGGTTTTCTCCTTCAGAGTCTACAATTATATTTACATTGGATCTTCTTTGCCTGTCTTCTATATCCATCACTCTGGAGTGCTTTTTAAAAAATCTTTTCTTCAATCTCTGTTATCCATAAAACTTTCCTCTTCTCTATATTCTATTTCTCTTAAAGCACATTCTGTTGGGTTTATTTGCTTTTGTGTTTCTTACCTTTGAGACAATTATTTTTCTTTTAATTTTTAATTATTTCCTGAATTCTCTTACCTTTCTTTTCAAATCTTTTTTTTTCCTCCAGTCATCTCACTTCTGAGTTTTCAGATTCTGATATATGTTGTTTATAGGGTCTATCATTTCTTAATGACTTTGAGCTCATTTTGAAGTATCAGGTTATCTGTTTTGTGGGTATATTTTCCTGTTATGTTTCCAGTATCTGAGGAATTTATTTCACTCTTTATTCTCCCATTTTCATACTAATTTTAGGTTGGATTCTGTAGTGATCCTTGGTGCTGTCCATTTTAAAGTGAAATGACTTTTCCTGTACTTTTAGAAGAGAAAGGTGACCAGAATAGCTATGTCTATTACCACTTCAATGAAGAAATGGCCTTCCACTTTGTTAGCTGTTCCTCCTATACTACTCTTCTTAATTCTCTCTTCCCTTTTCCTTTGCTCACATGCTCACTTTTTTTTGTAACCCCAGCAGGTTCTCCTTAGCGCTAAGCTTTGTGATGGAGGAGTTGTTTTGTTTGTTAGTTTTGAGAGCTTAGAGGCCCGAGGCCCCCAAACTCTCTAGGACCATCACATCATACCTTGGACTTCTTGCGCTCATCCTTGATTTGGAACTTTCAACATCCTCTCCCATTTTCTCTTGCTGTTTGCAGAAAGGCCCACTGTGCTTTCCAGTGAGTACCTGATAGTGAGTTGGGGGGTCCAGTTCTCAGGGTTAGCACTAGTTCTTTCTTTGCTTCAATTTCTCCCACATTGCTTTTCATACCAAATGTCTCTTGTAGTTTTTGGCGATTTTGCCCCTCCCACTCATATCTTGGATGTATGTGTATCTTGTGACCTAGTGTTATTGTAAATTTAGTCCATGGGGTCTTTTTTTTTTCTGCATATATAGTTGCTCTGATTATTTTAAGGGGATAATCCAGGGAGCTTCCAGATCTTCAAGAATAGTCCTTGATCTGAATATTGGCAAGTTGGCTAGACATGTAAGGGAGAGGGCAGGAGAGAAAGGGGAGGGCTTCCAAATAAAAACAGCATACGGGAGGGCATGAAGGTGTAAAGCAGCATGACGCAATAGCAGAGCTGTATTCTGGTTCCGTGTGCCTCTTGTAAGTGGTGAGTGTGAGGTAATGGAAGAAATGAACCACCGAGACAGAGGGTGCTTGATCATAAGGAACTGTGTGTGCTAAACTGGGCAGTCGGAACTTTAATGTTATAGGGAGCTACTGAAGGATGTAAAGCAAGGAAGTGACATTAGAGGAATAATTCAGGGAGTTTTTTCTGGCAGCAGTGTAGAGAATGGTCTTGAAGTAGTCCAGAGGGTAAGCAGGAACCCTCCTCTGTTCCAATATTAGGTAACTATGGAAAAGTGAGAAGTGGTGATGGACTCAACCAAGGCAGTGACAGATGGGACAGAGATGTTGTTTGTTAGGTTCAATGTGCAGTATATGGTTAATGATTGCATTTGGAAGGATTGTGGTTGCTTGAGAGGTAAACCTAAGATGAGCCTTAGGTTTCTAGGAAATATCTTGTCTTCTAAGATACCACCCATTCTACCTCATGTGGTTCTCATTCTTGCTAAGTTGTTCTGATAGTTCTCAAAATGGTGCTTTTGGAGATGCTTGTTTGTCTGATTGTAACTTGTGAGCTTAGTGATATATAGGATCCAATTATGGGACTTATTCCAAAGCTTCTATTACAATAGTCTTTAAGCTACAAAATAATGCAAAGAAGACACAGGGTTATTTTTTCCTAATACTCGTCTGAACTGGCTATCTCTCTGCCAGAATTTTGACTACAGCGTTTAATTTTATATTAGCATTCCAGTTTTCTTTGGGATGAGAGAAGAACAAGAGAGAAGCAGAAAGGGCCAGGAAATTGAGATTGGTATTTTGAACTGGATTGTGACTTCACAGAAATTAGGGAGTGGAAAGCAGAGCGCAGAAAACGAAGGCGAGCTGTACTCAAGTCCCTCCTACACATCTCAGACAAAATCCTCTAGGCTTGCTACTCAATGTGTGTTCCGCAGCAGCCGCAGGGACGTCCCCTGGCAGCTTGTCAAAAATGCAGACTCTCAGGCCCCACCTCAGGCCTTCAGAATCAATAACTACATTTTAATGATTCATCTGATAATTGAAGTTTGAGAATAACTGCTCTAGACCATGTTAGGAAGTGAACTTTTTCTGACTCCTTCTTTACACTCTTTGAATAATAAGGTTCTCTATAATACCAAAGCATTCATTTAGTGAATATTCTATAGGAACTTGAAAGAGTAAACATAAGGAGTATAATAAAGCAATTTGGGATTTGTGCTCTGTATGGAGTCAGTTTTCTTGGGTTCCAATATGGCTTCACAACTAATTAATTATATGACTTTGGGAAAGGTACTTCACCTTTCTGCAGATTGCTCTCTTCATTTGTAAACGTGAATTGTGAGTTTTTACCCCTTAAAATTGTTGTGAGGCTCAAATGGGACCATATTTGTGAAGTGGTTAGCACAGTTCCTAGTACATAGGAAATACAGCATTAATATTAGCTATCATTATTAAACTTAATAGCTAAAAAATGTCTTACATACATCTTTGATCTATGTAATGCCTTGTCAGCAGTAATAATACAGTGTGCAGGGACCCATTCTTTTCAACTGGGCAGCATTCTTGGAGAATACGCTGGTGTACAGGCACCTGAAAATATTTCTCAGAGAAAGGTAAATCTTCAATATGGTGGCTGTAATGTATGTATTTGTGTTATGATGATTACTTGGAAAAAGTGAAAGGTTAACACTGAGACTTAAAAGCAGTTTATTCAAGGATTTACTTGTGTATTCCCACAGAACTCTTCCAGGTGAACTACACAGAAAAATCTCTTTTCTTAAAAAAAAAAAAATTCTTGAACTTTAGAAAGTTTGAGTCATTCTTTATGTTTCTAGTTATTTTATTTAATATTATGTCCTGATGAAATCCTGATGAGATTTCCCTTTAGATGCTGAATGATCCAACCACTGTACTATATATCTTGAGACATTCCGAGCCAAAAATATCAGCAAGTAGCAACAGTCATACAAAACACTACATCTAACCATAAACAAACAAACAAAAGCAAAACAAATGCCTTTTATAAGCTTCAGGAAACGGACTTATTCATATAGTCACCCACACATTTTAAAAGCCATGTTATTATTCCCTAGCAAGCATTTTAAACGAGCGAGGCCCCTACTGTGGAGGTTAGAATGAAGTCAGAGAAATAAACCCCAAATTGTCTTTATTTCTTATTACAGAACTCAGCATTTTTATGTTTCCTCATCAACAGAAAGACCTCCCCCATACACCCTTGGTGCTTTTTATTTATGTTCACCTGCTACTCAATTAACACCCCATCAAACCGTGCACTTGCAGGGGGTTTATTGTCAGACCGCTGCACTGCAGTTCTTAACCTTCTATCTCACCTATATTACACATGGAGTTACAAACAGTCCCCTGACTGTGCTTAGAAAACATGTCTTTTCATTTGGTGTTTGTGTAAGGTTTTCCTTGCACGCATTACTCGGAGTGTTCATAAAGTTCTAACTGTATCTACATGTGTCTGACATTTATTACCTTCCATAGGACCATAAAACACACTTTTCTCTTTTAACTGCATCTGCTGACATGTTACATAAAATAAACTTTAAAAATTACCTATAAGTTCATTAGCATTTTCCCTCTATTAGGAAAAGCAGATGAAGGCTTACCAAACATGACTTTAGCATAGTTAGCAGTTTTAATTGGATTCTATGTGAAAGACAATGGGATTATTCTTACCGAGTTTATTTTTCATTTCATCATAGTTATATACTTACATTACCCAAGTAATAGATATTCATTTGTAGGAAATGAAGGACATATATAGAAAAGTTTCAAGAAAAAAATTAACATCTCTCTACCAAAATTATTTCTTAATTTCATAATCCCTATTATTATTTGGGTCTTTAAAAAATACATATAAATAGCTATAAACTATTTTATATGCATACCTATTTATAAATATGATATTTATATGTAAATAATTTTATATATCCACTGTACTTTATATAAATGTATACTTCATAGAAAATTTGGCAATGAGTTTATATTTTATATGTTGTTTTGTATCCAGTCCTCATTATTTAACATTGTATAATTATCAAGTTCCATGTGGTTCGTACTCTTTTTAAACTTAGTTTTTAATACTATATACAGTCATACATCATATGAAGATGCCATAATGTTTTCACCATTTAGATGAGTGCAAATATTTTAGTATTATAAATAACATTGAGGTAAACATTCCTGCTATGTAAAATTACATTTATATTTCTGATTATTTCTTTAAGAGAAATTCTTAGAAGTGAAAACACTTTCTCAAAGACTCATAAAGTCTTTTGCTGGAATGCTTTCCTGAAAGGTTGTACAATTTTACATGTTGACGTTGTACCCTCATCAACTCTGAATATTTTTTAAAATCGTGATCACCTTGATCTTTCAGTAGCCATTTCTTTAGTTCATAGGTTGAACATATAAAGACATTGTTATAGTGTGTCATCATTATGGTCTTTATAGAACATATTGATAAAATTCTTGAGCTCTAATAATAGATGAATTTTTAGTTCAGTTCCAGACTTTATCACTTGGGCAAAGCTAAAGCTCATGTCAAAAACTCAAGTTTCCTCAAGTGTAGTGTTGATGATATTGAATTAATGATGTGTTGAATTAATAGATTGACTTGGAAAAAATAACTGACAGTTTGCAATATGACATATTTACCTCACAGGAGGTAGTATTTCTCCTTAGTCTACTTTTATGTCCTTCAATAAAAATATATAGTTTTCTCTATAAAAGTTTTACATATTATTCTCAGGTAGTTTATAATTCTCAGGTACTCTTTTCTGATGTTGTAATTATTCTTTATATCCAGAAGTTTTTTTTTATTTATTAAATTTATTGGGGTGACATTTGTTGGTAAAATTATATAGGTTTCAAGTGTACATTTCTATAGTACATCATCTATATATTACATTGTGGGTTCACCACTCAGAGTCAGTTCTCCTTCTATCATCATATATTTGACCTCTCTCCCCTTATTCTCTTCTACCACTGCCCTCCCCGCTTATCCTCTGGTAACCACTAACCTGTTGTCTCTGTCTACAAGTTTTTATTTGTTTGTTTGTCGTGTTCGTTTATTTCAGTTTTATCCCACATATGTGTGAAGTCATATGGTTCTCAACTTTTTCTGTCTGACTTATTTCACTTAGCATGAAAATCTCAAGATCCATCCATGTTGTCGTGAATGGCAGTATTTCATTTTTTAAAGGCCAAGTAATATTTCATTGTGTATATATACCACATCTTCTTTATCCAATCATAAATTGAAGGACACTGGTTGTTTCCATGTCTTGGCCACTGTAAATAATGCTGTAATGAACATAGGGATACATATATCTTTATGGATAAATGTTTTCAGATTTTTGGGGTAGACGCCCGGAAGAGAGATTGCTGGATTATACGGTAATTCTATTCTTAATTTTTTGAGGAACCTCCATACTGTTTTCCACAGTGACTGAACAAATTTATATTCCCACCAGCAGTGTCTGAGAGTTCCTTTTTCTCCACAGCCTCTTCAACACTTGTTATTGTCTTGTTGATCATAGTCATTCTAACAGGTGTAGGATGATATCTTGTGGTTTTGATTTGCCTTTCCTTATAGCTAGTGAAGGTGAGCTTTTTTTTCCCTTATATATCTGTTGGTCAAACAGCCATGTCTTCTTGGGAGAAGTGTCTGTTCAGGTCCTCTGTCCATTTTTTAATTGGATTGCTTGTTTTTTTGTTGGTGTTTCTGAGTTGTATGTGCTCTTGATATTCTGGATATTAGCCGCTTATCGGAGGTGTTGTTTGCAAATATCTTCTCCCATTTGGTTGGTTGCCTTTTTGTTTTGTTGATGGTATCTTTTGCTGTGCACAGACTTTTTAGTTTGATATAGTCCCATTCATTTATTTTTGCTTTTACTTCCCTTGCCTTTGAGGTCAAATTCATAAAATCCTCTTTGAAACCAAGGTCCACAAGTTGAGTACCTATGTTTTTTTCTATGAAATTTAATGTTTCAGGCCTTATGTTTAGGTCTTTGATCCATTTTGAGTTAATTTTTGTATATGGTGACAGATAGCAGTCTAGTTTCATTCTTTTGTACATGGTTTCCCAGTTTTCCCAGCCCCATTTACTGAAGAGGATTTCTTTTCTTCATTGTTTGTTTTTGGCTCTTTTGTTGAAAATTATCTGCCCATATATATGGGTTTATTTCTGGGTTCTCAATTCTATTCATTGGTTTGTGTATCTGTTTTTCTGCCAATGCCATGCTGTCTTGATTATTGTCAATTTTTAGTATAAATTGAAGTCAGGGAGTGTGATACCTCCAGCCTTGTTCTTTTTTCTTAGCATTGCTTTGCCTATTTGGGATCTTTTGTGATTCCATACACAAAAGATCTGATGATTTTTTTGTTCTATTTCTTGAAAACAAATGCCATTGGGATTTTGATGGAGATTGCATTAAAACTATATATTGCTTTGGTAATATGGCCATTTTAACTGTTTATTCTTCCAATCCACAAACACGAGATATCTTTTCATTTTTTTGTCTTCTTCAATTTTTTTCAATACTGTCTTATATATAGTTTTCAGTGTATAGGTCCTTCATATCCTTTTATTTTATTTTTTTGGCAATTACAAAAACAATTTTTTTTTCTTTTTCTGAAAATTCATTAGTAGTATATAGGAATGCAATGGATTTTTGTATGTTGACTTCATATTCTTCAACTTTACTGTATTTATTTGTAGCTTCTAATAGACTTTTGGTGGAGTCTTTAGGGTTTGATACATAAAGAATTATGTCACCTGCAAAAAAGTGACAATTGAACTTTTTCATTCCCAATTTGAATACATTCCCCCCCCCTACCCACTCTTGACTGATTGCTCTGGCTAAGACTTCCAATACTACGTGGAATAACAGGGGTGACGGGTCATCCTTCTCTTGTTTCTGGTCTTACAGGAAAAGCTTTCAGCTTTTCACCATTAAGTATATTAGCTGAGGGTTTGTCCTATATGGCCGTGTTATGTTGAGGTACCTTCCTTCTATGCACATTTTATGAAGTGTTTTGATCTTAAATGGATGTTATATCTTCTCAGATCCTTTTTCTGCATGTATTGATACAATCATATAATTTTTATTCCTTATTTTGTCTAGGTGGTGCATCACATTGATTGATTTGCATATGTTGAACCATCCTTGTGCCCCTGGAATGAATCCCACTTGATTGTGTTGTATAATTTTTTAAATGTATTGTTGTATTTGACTTGGCAGTATTTTGTTTAGGATTTTTGTGTCTGTATTCATCAGAGATATTGACGTGTAGTTTTCTTTTTTTGTGTTATCTTTACCAGGTTTTGGTATCAGGGTAATGTTGGCCTCATAAAATGCATTTGGAAGCATTGCCTCTCCTTCAAATTATTGAAAGAGTTAAGGAGAACAGGTATTATAATAAATCATCTTTGAATGTTTGGTAGAATTCACCGATGAAGCCATCTGGTCCTGGACATTTGCTTTGGGGGAGGTTTTGGATGATTGTTTCAATTTCCTTACTGTTAATTGGTCTGTTTAGATTTTCAAGTTCTTCGTGATTCAGTGTAGGGAGGTTATATATTTCTAAGAAGTTCATTTCTTGTCCATTTCTTCTAGGTTGTTAAAGTAGGTGGAATATCATTTATCATAGTATTCTCATATGATCCTTCATATTTCTGTGGTATCCATTGTAATTTCTCTTTCATTTCTGATTTTCTTTATTTGTGTCTTTTCTCTTTATTCCTTAATGAGTCTAGCCATGGGTTTGTCAGTTTTATTAATCTTTTCAATGAACCAGAAAAAATTGCATTAATTTTTCTATGGTCTTTTTGTTCTCTGTTTCATTTAGTTCTGCTCTCATTTTCATTATTTTCTTTCTTCTGCTAACTTTGGGTTTCATTTGTTCTTCTTTTCCTAGTTCTTTAAGATATAATGTTAAGTTGTTTATTGGCAATTTCTTGGCATAGGCCCATATGATATAAATTTCCTTCTTAATACTGCTTTTGCCACATCCCAATAATTTTGATACGATGTATTTTCATTCTCATTTGTTTCTATGTATCATTTTGTTACTCTTATGAATGGGGTTTGTGTTATATATTCAAGTTGGTTATTGCTGGTTGGAATAAAACATGTGGAAACTGTCTTTACCTCTTCAGGCTGCTATGATGAAAATATCATTGATTCAGGGCTTTGAGAACAAACATTTAGTTTTCACACTTCTGGGGGTCAAAATGTCCAAGATCAAGGCACAGACAGATTTGGTATCTATCTAGTGGGGACCTGCTTCCTGGTTCACAGAAGGCAGCCATCTTATCTCTGTGTCCTCATGAGGCAGAAAATGCAAAGGAGTTCATGGGGGCCTCTTTCATAGGGCATTAATTCCACTCATGAGGTCTCCACCCTCCTGACCTAGTCGCCCCCCAAAGACCCCACCTCCAATGCTGTCACCTTGGTGTTCAGATTTCAACATATGAATTTGGGGTTGGGGCAAAACACAAACATTCAGCCCATAACAGAAGCTCTTCATTATAAAGATGATATAAGATCAATAATATACATATTTTCCCTAGGAATAGAAATCAACATCCAACTAAATTTCAAGGAGCTAAAGTAATGTCTCAAAAACAATTCTATTTTACTTGAAGTTTATGGGTGCAGTAGGAGATACAAACTCTCCCAATTTTAATAAACTTTTTAGTAACTCCTGTTTTGTACACAAGATTGCTTATTTGTTTAAAAGCTACAAAACGCTTGTAGAAAATGCATTATTGTGAAAATTAATAATGGTTCAAAAAGGGTATTAACCAATGTTAATGATTCAACAGTGAGTTAATGAAATTTTTTTAAAGATACATTTTCCTTAAAAATATGGAAGGAGAACTGACTGGGTGGTGAACACATATTGTGGTATATAGATGATGTATTACAGAATTGTATACCTGAAACCTATGCAACTTTACTAATCACTGTCACCCCAATATACTTTAATTTTTTTAAAAAACGTTATAATCTAACTTGTTATTATGGTCTCGGGAGCCATGTCATTTTTTTTTCTTCCTGTTGTCATAGACATTTAATTATAGTTTCTGAAATCCCCCCACTACCACCAATGCCATCACAGTGCATTTTTCTTTGGTTTTGTTTTGTTTGGTTAACTTTTTCACACTGGAATAGAGTTAAGCCTTTTGTTTTTATATGTTAATCTTATATCCAGTCACCTTGCTGTGTATTAGTTTTAATAGTTCATCATTGATTCTTTTTATTTTTTTAGGTAGGTAATTATACATAACAGCTGTCTTGTTTTTTTCTAATATTTATCTCTTTTTTTTTTCCTTATCATGCTTGTGGACTACAGCACTTAGTTTCTGTAAATACTAATACAGTAAGAGTAGTGATGGCAGCATCCTTGTCTCATTTCTGACTCTAATTGGAAGACTTGTAATATTTCACCATTAAGTACAGTGGCCGCCGTGGGTTTGGATTCATACTTTTATTAAGTCAAGAACATTCCCTTTGAGTTCTAGTTTACCAAGTGTCATTTTTATAATTATAAAGAAATGTTAACATTTATCAAATTTTTGATGTTACATAATTTTGTTCCATAGTAAATTACATACGTAATTCACATTTTTAGGTTCTCCTTTGTTGTATTCCACAGATAGATGTTATTAATTGTGATGTACTCATTGAAAAACTATAAGATTCATTTTGCATATTATCTAGAACTTGGTCAATTGCTGTATATATTTCCAATATTTTTTTAAAGGAGTATGTGTTAAATATTTTTCAAATCTCCATATAATTTTTTTCTTCTTATGTTGATCCCTAAATATAGTTTGCTAAAATCTCCCACCAACATTATATATTTGTTAATGTTTCCCCATATTGTTCTATCATCTTATGCGAATATGTTTTGCATATTTAAGATACATTTTACATGCAAAAATTTTATAGATATTATATCTTCTCAATATATTATGTATTTTATAAATATACAATTCCTTTTGTCTCTTTTAATTCATTTGCTTTAAATTTATGTTGAATAAGGTTAATATTGCTACATTAACTTTTTAAATTGTAAAATATAAGTATGTATATATTTTTCCATTCCTTTAGATACAATTTCTCTGTCATTTTATTTTAGGTGTGTTTTAGAGCCTCTCTTTTTAAAAGGTTAGTTTTAATTACTAATGTTCATATTAATTACTGATATGTTTGGGGTTATCTTTCATCGTTTCTTTTTTTGGTATTTTTTAATTTCTGGATTTTCTCTTTCCCTTTTTGTTTTTTATTTTCCTGCTTTTGTTTATTTTTTTTCTCTCTGGGTTTGAAAGTTATAATAATAATGATAATAATAATTACATATATATATATATATATATATATATATATATATATATATATATTTTTTTATTGGGGAATGGGAACATTGTGTTTTTTCAGGACCCATCAGCTCCAAGTCAATTTGTTGTCCTTCAATCTCAGTTGTGGAGGGCACA
>NW_017731480.1:36166-38539 GCF_001890085.2 Hipposideros armiger
AAAAAAAAAAAAAAAAAAAAAAAAAAAAGCTCTAGCTGAAGTTTTATTTTGCTTTTTTTTTTAGAAATACATTCTATGAGTATTATATCTGCTTAAAACAGACAAATAAACCAATAGAATGAAATGAACTCAGAGAGAGGAAATTTATATGTATATTTCTTTATCATGTACACATGCATGCATTTATATATTCAGGAGCAAGCTTAATTTTAGCTCTCAGCATTTGTTTTTTTTAATGTACAACTTTTGCCACATTTCCATTATGCTAACTATATAAAAGTGAACTGTGAATATTTTTCTCTATTTCTAGCTTTTGTAATTGTTTATATGATATGAGAATGATTTATATTTTGAGAGTTTGAAAAACCTAATCTATATCAACATATAAAGACATATTTGAATATAATGCCTTGATAACGTACAAAAATCTATCAAAGCAATTTCTACTTTTTTTATAAATCAATTTTGGTACTTTATGTTTTCCCAGAAAATTGACATCTCATTGACTTTTTTTCAAAAGAGAGGCATGATTTTGCGTTTAGTATTCTTTTATGATTTAAACTCATTCCTTATTTTTCTGTTCTCTATATTTGTGTAGCTTTGTCATAATTTTTTTATTTTACATTTTTGAAAGAATAATTTCTTATGTTTATTTTACATATTATTCTTTTTTATTGTTTGTTGTTTAGTAGCTATTCTTATCTTTATCTTTTTTAGTAACTTATTTCCCTAGTTCATTTTTTCTTCTCTTTTTATATTAAAAACACTTAAATGCATATGGTGAGTATATCATTGTCTAAATTACCTGACTTATCCTTTTAAACTTTTATTAACTTACATGTAGCTCATCATTTAATCATTGATTTGTTTTTCAACCCACAACTCAAGATGTTTTTCCTTTTTTTTTAATATTCAGGTTTCATTTTTCTAATATATGTTATACTATTGTTCTTTAAGATATTAAAAACAAGTTTCTAATTATTAAAGTAAAAATGAAGCAATTTTTAGTGACTCCAGTAAAATTATAAATTTAGATACTTTTACTTCCCCCTCTCCCTCTTATTGAAATTTCTGGTTTATTATAGCATAATTTTAGATTTCAAAATCCAGGGTATTATTAATTTTTAGGATATGTATTTTCTTTTAATATTTATTATGACATTTGCATTAAATTCGACAGACACATTTACAAGATAGTCAAGCAACACTATGACCTAATATTTTTTACTATTACCAATACCCTTTTATAATATAATGGCTTGTGTTTTTAAGTGTGTTAGATCCACCTTTCTGTTAGCTGGAAAATGGCCTGGAGTGATTTTAAAGGAATATAATATTGGTGTAGGTTTCTGAGCAGTATGTTCTTGGTAATGTCTTTTAATTGTTCTTATACTGTAATATGCCTGGTAATGTATTTCTGCCACTTGGCTTAATGTCATGATTTTTTTCTCAAAACTCTATAGCTACTGCTCCATTTTGTCATGGAGCATTAATGTTAGAGTTGAAAAACAAAACAACAACAACAACAATAAATAAACAAAAACAAGGACAACCTGATTTTTAAAAAATTTTATTGTTAGCGATAATAAGATTTTTTTGTTTCTTTTCTGCTGTAATTGATGTATGAATTCTCCTCCTATCATTGTAATTCTAAGAATGTATCAAAATATGTAGAATTTTTTCAGTCTATTTTGCCTAGGGTGTGTATGAATAGGGAAAGGAATGCTATTCCTTTGGTTCATGGTTCCTTGGGGGTCTTTGGTAGCATTCTTGTTCCCTTCGGAGCATTTTTCTTTCCATTCTGCAGCCATTTCCCTGAGAGGAGTTACTTGTCTGATTTGTGCATTTGGCAAATGATAGCCAGCCCCTTCTGAACATTTCTCTCTCTTATTTTTAGTGCAGCCTGCCGGCACAGAGGATATGTATCTGGTGTTCTCTGAACCCTGTGGTAAGGTGCCAGCCCCTATGTTGCACAGCTGCACTAGTGACTGTATGAGGATATCTGCCTGATTCAGGATTAAGCTATTAGGAATGCTGTTGTTGCCTAAGATTTAAGCCAGGTTCTCAAATCAGTCTGATTAGCCAACTGATATTTTTATTTTTCATTACCTGATTCTTCTGACTTCTTTTGTGATTATCTGGGACTCCACCCATCCAAACTTCTAGTATGTGGTATTGGTACTTGGTATATTTGCTATCCTTCAATTTCAAGGTACAAATCTTTTCTTCAGTTCAGAAAATTATTCTTCTTCTTCATCCTTCTCTTTATTTATTTTCTCCTCTATTTGCTCTCTATTTCTCTTAAGTTTAGAAATTCCTATTATTGCTTTGATCTCTCTCTCTCTCTCTCTCTCTCTCTCTCTCTCTCTCTCT
>NW_017731480.1:40344-44853 GCF_001890085.2 Hipposideros armiger
TCTCACGAAGTATAGCAATATCTTACCTAATATTTACTCATTTGTTCTAGGGTGACATGAAGGCAAAATCTGATCTGGATTGCAGAGAAATAAGTAGCTCCTTTGTTGGGCTAATATTTTCTTTACCCTCTGTGGGTTACCTCTGCATGTCAGAGAGTTATAAGCACAAAGGACACCCATAGGACAAAGTTAACATTAATGATACTTTTTATCAGTTTTCTTTTTAAAAATCACACTGTACTAAGTGTGAAGACAGTAGGTAAAAAATATCAACTTAGTGAGTAGACTGAGGGGTTTAATTGGTGTTGCTGAAGACTAGGGATAACAAACAGCCTCATTAGAAAGCACGCTATTAACATGGAACTCTCAGTTAAATTGGAACTTATACTTCTTAATAGAAAGATATCAGGCAATGAGAGCTCCTAAATTTCAATAGTGAACAAGCATTTGGTCCTACATCTGATGTTGCTATGCTATTAGTGAACAATTTTGTTCATGAAAATAATGAAATACTTGATGATAATGTGTGTGTGTGTGTGTGTGTGTGTGCGCGCGCGTGCATGCACACTGGGTGCCAAATAATGTATACACATTTTAAGAAAGGAAAAAACTATTAAAATTGTAATACTCAATATATACTGATAACAAAAGATGAATACAAGTCACGTTTGACTGCTGCAATTACAAGAGGTGCTTGGAGTGGTTACTATCAGTGTCCAGACACTTCTGATTAGTTGACCAAAGTGTCCACTTGTGTACATTTTTTTGGCACCCTCGGTATATATATGCAGAGACTTCGATTTCTTCAGGGAAGTAATACATGTGGAATAAAATGATGCAAATTACAATTACTTAGATCTTTTGCAAATCTTAATAGGGTAAACCTTAGGGTACTTTGTGTGGGTGATCCATTTCAAATGCCACTGCAGTTTTAATTACATCAATATAAAGACCCTTAATTAAACTCACAAAAATAATTCTTTTCAATAGGCTTAATACCTGGTGCTATCAAGTACTTGACATGTCAATCAATAGAACATGATGCCTGCTTATCTAAAGGTGATCATAAATCACTTAGTATCGACAGTTATGCTCAGTCATAGTTTGAAGACCATATATTGTAGAATCAAAGTTGAGAATGTCGTTCATGCATGGCTTCTGTATACACAATGGTAATTCCCCTGAAATCCACAAAGTTCTTTTTCTGCAGTTACAGATTATTCTTTACAAGATTAGGTCTAACGAATGGTATCAAGTGATGTCAAGACCACTATGGGAAACAAGACCATGTGCAATTTGGTTATTGTCTCTGGCGTGCCACCTACTCCACTTCTTTTTTCCTTACCATATTGGCCTTAATCTATTCATTTTTGAGCCCTTAGATATTATGTTCTTACTTCCAGAAAGCTCAACTAACTCCTTAGACTAAGTTCGGTCCCCTATTAAATGTTCACAAAGCAACCCATAATTCTCTTATGAAAATATCCAATTCATGATGTTGATTGCTTAGATAGTTCTCTTCCCCTCCCAACTTCACTTCCAAGACTAGCTGTGATCCTTAGACGTAGGGACTGGGCTCACTACATGCTTTTATATCCCCTGAAGTTCTTTTTTTTTTAATTTTTTTTAAGATTTTTATTGGGGAATTGGGGGGATGGGAACAGTGCTGGGGAATTGGGGGAAGGGGAACAAACAAGTTGCTGTCGTTTTGTTCTTCAATCTAGTTGTGGAGGACGTTGCTTCACTGGCCCAAGTTGGCACCATCATTGCGCTCTTCCCGNTTTCTTTCTCCCTTTCTTCACTCCCAACCTCTTGGCTTCTTTTTTTTTCTCTTTCATCCTTGTTCCCTTCTTAGTTCTATTCCTTTCTGCTCACCTGCCCGCAATTTTACTATATATATATATATATATATATATATATATATATATATATATATATATATATATATATAAAGATTTTTTTATTGGGGAATGGGAACATTGTGTTTTTTCAGGACCCATCAGCTCCAAGTCAATTTGTTGTCCTTCAATCTCAGTTGTGGAGGGCACAAGCTCAGCTCCAAGGCTAGTTGCCATTTTCAATCTTGTTGTTGGGGGGATGGGGGTGCAGCCCACCATCCCATGAGGGAATCAAATCAGCAACCTTGCTGTTAAGAGCACGAGCATGCGCTGTAATCAACTGAGCCATCTAGCCAGCCCTATACATTATATTTTTACATTGGCCACCCTTTTATATTTTATCTTACTTTTAAATCATTTCAAACTTAGGAAAACGTTGCAATAATAGTACAAAAAACTCCCATAAACTTCTCACTCAGAATCTGATTATTAACTTGGTATTTATTACATTAGCCACACACACACAGATATGGACATATACGCACACCCACCTTTTTTTGCTGAAATATAATACTTCAGAGTATTAGGCTCCATTACCCTTAATATTTCAATGTGCATTTCTTCAAACAAGGACACTCTGCTGCAAAACACATTGAAACCATCAGTATCAGCAAATCAATATTATACAATGCTGATACAATATCATCATTCATATATTACTGACTGTCCCAGTAATGTCCTCCTCTATAGCTATATTTTCCAAGTCCAATATTCAATCAAGTAATACAATTGCATTCAGTCATCATGTGCCTGTAGTCTCTTTTGATATGGAACGGCCCCTTAATCTTCTCTTGCGTTTCATAACCTTGATATTTTTTAAAAGAACAGGCTAGTTTCTTTGTACAACGTCCCTCAATTTGGATTTTTCCTGAAGTTTCGTCATGCTTAGGATTAGGCTATGTTTTCATTTAGATAGATACTTTGTGAGTATCCTGTTTTGAAAAACAAACAAACAAACAAACAAAAAACATGTAACCCACTAGTTTTAGCATCCATTGCTGGTATTTGCCTGAAATAATTATTACGATAATTGCCAAAGGGGTTTGTCTAATTCTACTTTTCTTTCCAGATTTATTACTTGGCATTTTATTGTAAGATAAACCTTTCTAGTTTTCCCCATGTATTGCTTATTCATTTTTTATATTAGTGTGGACTCATGGATTCTCATTTTATTCAATGGGTTATAACCCCTTAGTATTATTATTTATGCTAATACTTAAATTACCTGATTGGGACCTTCCAGGTCATTCTTGTGTTCTTTGACCTGTCCGCTTCATTCTCTGAGCAGCTCCTATTTCCTGGCACAGTAATTTCTCCAAGGATCCCTAATTCTTTTGAATGAAGACAGTTATGTAGAAACCAAGATTTGGATGCTCGGTGTGTTTATTGTTACTGAGGTGTCATTACTTCTAGGAAAGAGCTAGGCAATATGTGTATCCACATACACCTTTATACTTATTTCTCTTTCTATATTAAAAATTAGGTCTTCACACTCATACCCCCAATATAAAGCAAAACCACAGGGTTTATTCTAGCCTTCCTATTTCCATATTTATAACTCCCTTTTCTGACAGACAAATGTTATTCCTTCTAACTTCATTATATTTATTTATTTGCTCATGCTCCCTCTATGCAACCAATATCCTGAACATGCAGGTTGCCTCTTTGGCCCCAGCCATGCTGAATAGATCAACGCAGGTGGCTCATTCCTCTGTTCTACCAAAGAAGAGCAAAGGAAAAGAGGGCCTGTTAGATTTTTAAAGTACATATTTTAACTAGTGTTTAAACATCATAATCTAGTCATGTATGTTCTCTCTCTATATAAGTCAAGAACAGTAGCATAAATTTGCTTTCATCTGTTCCCCAAATCCTACTTCCCACATTGATATCATCTGAAATTTTATTTCTAGATTGTTATTAATACCCCTTAAAACCCCACTTATTTAGACTTATTAATGAATTTTCTAAAAAAAAAGGTTTTGTTTATTATTGCTGTTTCCTTCTGAATCCTTCTTTCCAAATTTCACCCTTTCATATGTCAGAATACTTGTCAGTCGGTGACTAATAACTATGTAATTCATCCTCATATTCCAATGTCATTTATCTGACCATAGATTCAGAATTATGCCTTCCTGAGTTCTTTAAAGTTTTCCTGCATTGTTTGTTTGTATTTATTTATTTATCTTTCCAATGTTGCTCATGGGAAGACTGATCCCAGGTATAAGATTCACTTCTGACAATAACGAATAAAAAATCAATAATAACAAGCAACCAGAAAATTTAACAAAGCATGAGATTCCATTCAATATATAAACAAAAAATTAAAGCATTTTATATTTAAACAAAGCAGTCATGAAATTTTTGTGAGGAGTAATTAAACTATGTTAAAGGACACAAAAATCTCAGAAAATGCACAGATAGTCCTTACTCTTGTATGGGACAACTTGACATATAAAGATATTAATAGTCACATCAATAATTTATAACTTCATTGGAAGCTCCATTAAAGCTCTAGCTACCAAAATGCCCATCGGTAGATGACTGGATTAAGAAACTTTGGTACATTTACACAATGGAGTATTATTCAGCTATAAAGAAGAAGGAAGTAGTA
>NW_017731480.1:50208-54044 GCF_001890085.2 Hipposideros armiger
TCTAGTTGTGGAGGACGTTGCTTCACTGGCCCAAGTTGGCACCATCATTGCGCTCTTCCCGGGCGAGGCACATCAGTCCCTGACTTCTGGACAGCCGCTCACGGCAGCTGCTGGCTACACACGGTAGCCCATGGCAACCCACTGCCACAGGGACTGCAGCCTATGCTGTCGCCGGCGACTCACAGCAGCCCAGCTCCAGGTTGAGCTGTTGCTCAGCATCTTAGCTGTGGAGGACAGTGTCACTGTCCCTCATATGTGGGATCCAAACCAGGGCTCTCTGGCATCCCAAGCCAGTTCTTAACCATCACGCCACGCGGCCGGCCCAACTCCCCTGAACTTCTGTCAGAGAGGTCAACCCATATTAGATGTTCAAAAATCACTGTTGAATGAATAAGTACATGAAGGAATAAGTGACTGTGAAAATTAGCAGTACAAACTGTCTAAGTGGAAAGAAAAATTTCATTTAAAGTTAAAATTGGAAGTTAATTTTTAAAACCTACAAGTTTGGGTTCAAATTCAGTGAATTAACAAAAACAACCTAATAACACTGTTTAGGTGGTCTTATAACAGTGAAAAAAAAACTTTGCATATTTAAAATTTTAATTCTCTCAATTTAGTGACATTAAAAATTGTGAATGAAACGAGTTTCTATTGGGTTGTCAGAAAAGTCATGACGTATTTTGTCTATGTTTTTCAAAGGTCATTTATTTACATAAAGAATACAGATTAATCAATGATATATTGCCCGATTTGTTCCATAACCTTTTGCCATCTTTCAGTGAGCTTCATAATTCCTCGTTCATAGAAAGACCTGTCTTTATTTGCAAAAACCTGAATAAGGTGCTAATTTACAACCTTATCTGAATTGAATGTTATACCACACAAGGAATTTTGAAGAGAAAACAAGTGGAAGTCTGACAGCACAAAGTCAGGCGAGTATGGTGGGTGTGGTAACACATCCTATCCAAGCTCCAATAATTTTTGACGGGTGATCAAACTTATGTGTGGTCTCGCATTGTCCTGATGGAACACAACTTTACAATTAACAAGCTCTGGACATTTCTGGATGATGGATTCATTCAAGCTGTCCAATTGCCGATGGTACACATTCGAATTGATTGTTTGGTTCCTTGGTAGAAGCTCAAAAAACACCACCTTTAAAATCTCACCACATTGAGAGCATAACCTTCCTCTGATGAATGTCTGCTTTCGATGTCATTTGAGGTGAATCATCACGTCAGGACCAAGACCGTTTACACACTACATTGTTGTGAACAATCTACTTCTCATCACCAGTTATCAGTCACTTCCAAAAAGGATCGTTTTTCTCATGTTTAATGAGCATATTACAGATGTTTATACGCGTGGTCAAATAACTTCTTTGAGTTCATGAGGAGCCCAAATATTGAGCTTGCTTACATACCCCAGCTTCTTCAGGTGGTCATGAATGCTTGAATGATGGATGTTCAATGTTTCTGCAATCTCTCGTGTTGTGTAACCTGGGTTTGACTTGATCAATGCCTTTATTTTGTCGTCATCAACCTCGGTGGGCCTCCATGACTGAAGAGTGTCCTTGAGATCAAAATCACCAGCACAGAATTTCGTGACCCTTCATTGGTACTGATGTTCTTGTACAGCATTGTCACTGCAAACTTTATGCAATTTTTCACTAGTTTGGTGCACATTCTTCCCTTTATAGAAGTAAAACAGTAAAATATGACAAAAATGCACAGTTTGGTCTTCCATCTTCAACTTGTTGTAAAATGTCCAAATCTCAACCAAATTGCTCAGTTTTTTTTCGAATGAAGCTAGAACTGTCATCTGTCAAATGACATAGCAATAACATAGCTGCAAATGACTCTAGTACTTCCAAAAAATGAACTAGTGCCATCTGTTGCAAACATGCATCATGACTTTTCCGACAACCCAATGCTTACTACCGTATTTGCCGGCGTATAAGACGATTTTTTGGCCCTGAAAAATATGCCTCCAAGTGGGGGGTCGTCTTATACGCCAGGTACACTTCANGTGTGTGTGTGTGTGTGTGTGTGTGTGTTTATCCACCATCAGTATCCCCTACCTAGCAGATGGGAACCATAACAGCCAACCAATCCAGGAAAAAAATGGGGCAATGCCCCAAGCTAAATTTTAGGATGCTCCCAATTTGGGTTACTAAATTTTTTAACTGATAAAGTAAAACCATAGCCAATTATGAACTTTGTCCTTATTCCTCCATTTGGATCTAAAAGGTAGAGTTAAACATAGAATCAAATTTTCTCAGATGAAATTTACAAACATAGACTCACACCCCCTCCCCTCCCCTTCCAGTAAGGATAGAAACAACAACAACAACAACAAAACCACTCTTGGTGTATGAAAATATGCTGATGTTCTGAAAAGTGGGTCAATCTGAAGGGTAAAATATTAATATATGTCATCATCTAAACAGAGCAATTGCAAAATGGTGGGAGTAGTGCCTGAAAATTTGGAGGCCATGTTTTAACCTCACTATACCTACCTTCAGTAGGAAACAGTGCTTTCATTCTTGTTTGGGCACAGCAGGAGAAAAAGCGGTCCCATGTGATCCCTGTTCAGAGTGGTCTCTGTATCCTAAAGGCACCAGTTGTCCTGACCCAGTCAAAATAGGTGTTTGTGGATTCCGCTGGGACTCCTCCACTCATTTTTCAGATATTCTACAGTGGCTGTGGAAAGAGTTGGCCCTTCTTCATTCCAGTAACGTCTGTAGGAGCTTACGATTCAGGGATTCTGATGTGTGACAGCCCCATGGACAGTTTCCAGTGCTGATATAGGCTTTCTATTTTTATACATAGGTAGTCATTTCAGTGACAATTTCAAAGCAGACCAGAGGCCGTCAATCATTTTTAAGCTACTATCTTGTCTGCAAATCTGTTTACTTAAATGGGTTACATTGACCCGTGACTCTGTTCTCCTATTTAAAGTAGGAATAATCTTAATTACTTCCCAGAAGCATGCAAATGAACTTAGTTCACAGATATGAAAACTATTTGGAAGTGAATGCTCTATGCACTAGAAATTAGGATTGAGCTTTTGAGTAGTCACAAATATTGCAGCAAAAATATTATGAGTTCAGGACTGGAATCTTTACATGTACTCTGTGAAGAAAGTATTCTTGCTCTACATTAAAAATAGCCACTGGATACAACAATTTTGTTTAGTGTTGTGCTCAGAGGTAACCAGAACAGGAAGTAGTTACATATTCTTGTAGCAGACCATGTGGGCAATCAGAATAGAAACAAAGTGTATGGTTTCTTTTTATTGCACATCTGTTCTTTCATCACTATTTACTTTGAAAAAAACTGCTTCTCCAATAAAACAACCTTATGATGAGTTTATTATATTTCCATAAGATTGTGATGCAAATATTTCTTTACAGTTAGGAGTTTTACTAAACAGAGGTAAAAGGGAATCTTTCAAAGTCACTATATGGATTTCCTTTTCTTTTGATTTCTTGAAATATAGGTGGAGTTGGACAGAATCTAGAAGACTCAAGACAGTATTTGGGGAGCTTATTACATTTTACTTTGGTTTCAGTCACTCATTTTTAAAAATCAAATAACTTTTACTTAAAAAACTTCTTTTTGTATTCTTTTTAACACCTGAGAGGTAGTTGAGTATAGATTATTATTGCAGAAGTTGGATCATTGGTTTGGGTTCGATCCTATGCCACCCATTAGTTACTCATTTTAAGCCTTGCTTTCCTAAATAGAATGGAGATGACCTACCTTTACTGTATGTGTGTGTGTGTGTATGTGTGTGTGTGTGTGTGTGTGTGTGTGTGTGTGTGTGTGTGTGTG
>NW_017731480.1:57494-111537 GCF_001890085.2 Hipposideros armiger
AGTGGGGGGTCGTCTTATACGCCAGGTACACTTCAGATAGACTGCCCATAGTGCTTGCCCCGTGCCATAGTGGCCTCCCGATGCCCGCCCATTTCATTCCACATACCCTTCAGGCATCAGCAACGCTGCTGGGTGTATGCTCGGCTGTTATGCAATTTTGCTGTTATGCGATTTTACCACACTCGCAAAATCGCACACAGCCGACCATATAACAAACTCTGTATTTTGAGTGGAAATGTTAGGGGGTCATCTTATACATCGAGTCGTCTTATACGCCGGCAAATACGGTACTTTTATACGATTTTGGTTTTCTGGATGTAACATAGAGGAACCTCAGAAACAGTTAACTCATTTTAGTACACTATAATAACTCACCATTGTGACAGTATTTTTCTTGCTAAGGTGGTTATTTTAGGGGGAAGAGATTTTGTAGAGAGAATGAAGTAAAATAATTGACTTCACTGGAGTCAAGGATCTTTTAGAAAAAAGACTTTCCAGAAATTCATCATTGTGTCTTAAAAACCCCCACTGAAGAAAAGCACACATTGAATCTTTGTTAAAATTCCTTTAAATCTAAAATGGATTATTCTTGTCTATTTATGTAACATTTTATTCCCAAATTTAAAATGTGTTGGTGCTAATTTAATATATGTCATGGGTTTATCTTTTAAGCAACATTAAGAATTTTGGCTCTACCACAAGTGACTGGTAAGTCGTTCATGGTGGGGATAATTAGGAAAAAGACAAAATGAGAAGAAATTAGTGATAAAAGAGGTTTCAGAGTCATTTCTATGGAGCAAATTTGGGAAATAATCACAAATGCTGAATAGGCAAAATAAAAGTTGCCTCAGTATCACAGAAGATCATGTTTTTAGACCTAGGAAATAGAACTCAAACATTTTCCAAGTGTCAAAATCAGAAAAGCATTGAGCAAATGAACTATTTGGATGGATGCCAAGGAAAAGAGGGCCTAGCAAGAGATGGTGGCAGTGGGGATAGAAGAGAGAGGTCGGATTTGAGAAATGTTAGGATTTTTAAATTGAGATTGGACTGTGAGTGACCTTGAGACTATAGGAGATGAACCAGAGAGTAGTCAAGAATGACTCCCTGGTTTTTTGCTTGGAGGGCTAGCTAGGTGGAAACTTTATTAAGGTAAGGAATGTTGAGGAGGATGAACTATTGAGGTGGAGCTAGTGAATTAATTTTGGGCATGTTGTATTTAGCATAATTGCAGGGCATTTATTTAATATTTGCAATAGGAAAAGCGCTGGGCTAAGTTCTGTAAGAGATTTGAAGAGAGAATATCAGTCCTTACTTTAAAGAATTTATACCCTATTAAGGGAGAAAAGATCTGACTCCAACTAACTATAATGTTTAGTAGATAATATTCTAAGAGTCATTGCAGAAGAGAACAAGTCCAGAGAAAGGAGATTTCTATTATTTGAAAATGATTCCAAATGTCTCTATCTTTCTAGTTAAGCTTTGTTTAATATTTTATTTGTAACCTGTCAATGAGAAAAATTTTGTTAAACTAAGAGAACTTTCATATGTATTGACAGCTTTAGGTAATAGTGAACAAATACATTTTAGTTTATAATTCACATTTGTACAATAGTTTACACTCTCGTGTGAATATAGAAAGAGGTACTCTTCCTGGAGCAGAACCTCCACTCAACTTTGTAAACTTAAACTTTCTCCCTGTATTTATTATTTATTGAATGTTAACCTATTTACTGAAGCCACAGTAGTAAATAAGACATATTTTAGCAATTTAATGTTGGATATTACCATGTAAATATGCTAATAAAATTTTATCTTTTTTATTAGGCCCTTAATATATTATTTTTTGCATTAATTTTTTTCCAAAATATTTCCAAAGGCTGATAATGGTCATTTATATATAACAATCATAAATTTTATATATTGATTTTTTACTCTTAGTAGCCCAATATTTTAAATTATTTTCATTAGCTCAAGTACTTTTAGTAGTACAATAAACCATATTTTTTTATTTCTACATTAGAAAGAAAAATAATTTATATTTTATATTATTAATCCACTTTAATGAATATGGAATTTTTGTGGGCTTTTCTTTCTTCGTAATGACATACCTTCTCTGTACCCCATTTAAAAATCTTAGTATAGCTTAGAGTTAAAGGCTTCTTTGTTTTTGTATTTCAAGCTTTCTGTATAAATGTATGTGCTACTAATTTTGAAAGAAGAACAAAGGCCCTGTAGTTAGTTATATTGTAGATGTTAACGACATTGTTATAATAACAACAGATTGCTTTAATGGTGGATATGCACTTAATTGGAGGAAGTCTAACAAAATGTGCTATTTCATATTACTTAATAGTCAGTCAAGAGACATCACCCACTTACAGTCATGTCTTAACCTAATTCACAAAGCACATGTAGTATCAAGACTGATAAAAATTGCAAGAGGCTTGTGTTCATGCACTGTACAATCATTCAGACAACTCATTAAGTGGTGTTTGTTAACCTTTAATTCAGATGTCTGCAATGAGATAATATAATATAAAACACAACTCAATGGAGGGTCGTAAAACTGTTTCCGCTACAGTTTTTATTAGCCTGCTCTTCGACGCCGAACGCAGTTACACCCTGAAGCAAGTCTTGTGTACAAGTATGGCATCAATATATTATAATACAAATTTAACCTATTAAACATGTGGCAAATGTTATGTTTATTGTTAGGATCCATGGAAATATAGACATTGTTGTTGATAAATGTCACCACATCCCGCTCTATATTATGGTCATGCCCTTGCGATTCAGAGGACCCATGGGGACGCTTCGCTTCATTCTCCAACTTACGTTGTTATAAAGCTCAGAATGGTTCAGCTACATAGAGGATTTTCCACTAAATTTTCCTGTTAGCTATTGTATTTGTAAAGGCCTTGAATATACATATAGATATGTATTTTGCTTGGATGAAAGGAAAGGATATCCTACTAAAATGGGTCAAATGGATGTTCTAAATGGTGTTCTTTTCACTTACCTATATTTCCTAGTTTTTCTATAACAAGCACGTATTCTTGTACAGTAAAGTCATTTAAATTAAGTTGGTTATTGTTGAGTAGAAAAAAGTGATGATGAAGCCAGTGCTCATTTCCTGCTCATGTTCACAAATACATCTCCTTGAAATAAAAAAGTTAGGTACTACCTTAGAGGAGATCTTTAATTGAAATTTAACATGCAATTGATCAGCCAGAGAAGCCATGTATATTATTTGCCCAACATTGGTGGAAATTATTTTTTCCTGTTCCTCCAAATACAAAAAATTGAGAGTGACGACAGGCTTATCAAGATATTCACACTGCCCCCTCAGCAGCACAGGTGGATTGAGTCAACTCTCAAATTTGGGATCGAGTCAGAAAATAGAGTTCACTTACTGTCTGTTAGGCTCATATTTTCCCTGGCTAAGGGTTGTAAAGTATTAAGCACTTTTTCTTTCCTTCCTTCCTTCCTGCCTTTCCTTTTTTTTGAATAGTTGACTCGAATTGGGAATAAGTAGGATAGTTAGCAGACTTTGAAATATAACCTTCACACTGAATGACCTACTTACATAAAACTGCAAAACATTTTTTTTTTTTGTACAGGTAAGAATGTGGTTGACACCGTTTTTAAATCCATTTATGTAAGGGGCAAGGAGACTTGGGTGATTTTCCTTGTATATCCTTTCAATCTTTCCATTCATATTTGTAAACACACACACGCACTCACTCAAAGACATATTCACGCGTGCACATACACACATTCAGATTTAAATTTACATGTCCTCAAGAAGCAAATCTATTTACAAAAGTCCTCTGAAGTGAGTAATGTGTTCTTGGCTCACACACAAAAAATAGTGTGTGTGGCTTATTGGCACTTTTTCACTTCGTACCACTTTTCCAGGAGTCATTTTTGCTTCTAAGTTTTTAACCTATTTTTCTGTATAATTATGAGCCCCTCATATATTTCTTCAAGGTTGATAACAAGTTCAATGCACTTTGACTTACTTTGCTTTTGTAATGATTTTAAGATACTGAACCATTAATTCCCTATTCCTGATCATTGGCTTACACCTAAAAGTTGTGTAATTATGTGCCTATTTAAATTAATTCATTTTTTACATATACAAGTTTCAAACAAGAGGCTATTAGTAATTCTCAAGCTTATTAGTAATTCTCAAACTCTTTTCCAAAACTTATGCCTGCTTTATATCTAGAAATTGAGTTTTTAGGTCGTATTTGGAAGCCATACATATCTTGGACTGACTCTAGACTAAGTCATATAATGTTAAAACAGCTAATCAAATCCAAGGGTTTCCACTGAAATCCATCATGAACCCTCCTAAGGGTTTCCAGTCACTTATAATTGGTTCTATGAGATTGTTTGTGTTATTTATGCTGGTAAACAGAGTCATTTCTTCCAATTAAATTCTCTTCTAACACTGCAATTGCTTTATTAGGATAGCGGTCCAGTTAGTGTGTCTTTAATTAAGAACCAGTATAATTTGGGCTGACTTCGTTATTGATAAAGATGAGTAGTTTGTTAATGGAAGTGGAAGCGAAAGTTCGTCTCCCTCTTTAAAAGGAGCTCTCTGCCCTTACCCTGCATTCTGAAAAACTCGACCTAAATAGTTGAAACTTTTACAACCTGCTTGTTGAAACCATTTCATTCCAGTCACAGTCTTCTCTGATTCTCAAACCACTGGACAGTATCTTCTCCTGAACAAGTGCGTCAATAGCCTTTGGGAAGCCTAGGAAAAGGTGTATTTTATTTTAGTTTTCTACCATTGTACCATGATTTAAGCAGCTTAAAAAACATGCATTTGTTATCGCATTGTTTCTGTGGGTCAGGAGTCTTACAGGCTGCAATCAATGGGCAGGCCGGGTTCTGTTCCTTTCTAGAGCTTGGTGCCCTCTGTCCAGCTCACACAATTTTTGCAGAATTCTGATCTTTGCATTTACAGGGAAAAGGTCTTTTTCTTGCTGGCTGCAGCTAGGGGCCACTCTCAGGTCCTGGAAATTGCTCCCAGTTCCATGCCATGTGACCATTGACACACCCACCTCTCACAATATGGACGTTACTTTTCAAAGCCACCAGAATGTCTCTGACCTCTGAGAAGGCCTAAACCCTCTTTTAAAAGGCTTCGCCTGATTAAACCAGGCCCACACAGGATGACCTCCCTTTTGATTCGTTTACAGCCACCTGATCTGGGCCTCTGGTTACCACCACGAAGGTCTCTTCAGCTTTGCCACAGAAGGGGAATGAATCATGGGCATAACACAGGGGAGAAGATTCTGGGGTCACTGTAAAATCTGCCTGCTACAAACTTGCATTTCAGGTAGTTAGGAAACTGCAAATTGAGGGGAAAAGGTGAAAACTAATAGAATAGTAGACATCTTTTTCTTATACACAAATGATATGCCACTGTTTAGTCTACTTTTGTTACTTTCTTCATGACATGCAGAAAGGGTTAATCTCAAGTCTCCTTTTTAACACAAAGTGAATTTAGAAATGCTGCAGTTTCCTATGACCATTTCATCTCAGAGGTTGCCTTTGTTGGTGAAATCCATAATATTTTAATTAAGAATAATGGCTTCAACACACTGAACATCTACTCTGTATTAGGCATGTAAACACATTTTAATCCTTTAAAAACTTTACAAATAGATTGTTATTACTATTTTATAGATGAAAGCAGAGACCAAACTGTTTAAATTATTTTCTGAGTATCACAAAGATTGTAGGGATAGAGGATGTGATGGTTAATTTAATGTATCAACTTAACTGGTTTAAGGGATGCTTAGGTAGTTGGAAAACATTATTTTGGGGTGTCTCTGAGAGGGTGTTTCCGGAGGAGATTAGCATTTGATTCAACAGCCTGAATAACATTTGCCCTCTAATGTGAGGGGGCATTGGCCAATCCACTGAGGGGTCAAATAGAACAAAAGGAGAAGGAAGGGTGAATTCTCTCTCTCTCCTTGAACTGGGACATCCATCTTTTACTGCTCTTGCACATTGGAGCACCTGGTTCTCAGGCCTTTGAAACCATGACCTTTCCTGATTCTCTGACTTACAGATAGCAGACTTTGGGACTTTTCACCCTATATAGCCATGTAAGCCAATTCCTATAATCTCTCTCTCTCTCTCTCTCTCTCTCTCTCTCTCTCTCTATATATATATATATATATATATATATATACACACACACACACACACACACACACACACACACACACACACACACACATACCGGGGATGCCAAAAAAAAGTATACACATGACTTGTATACATCTTTGGTTATCAGTATATATTATTATAAATGTAATGCAGTTTTTTCATTTCTTAAAACATGTATACATTTTTTGGGGGGCACCCTCTGTATATAGATAGATGTAGATTAGTCACAAACCTAATACAAAGGATTTATGTGAATTGGGCCTAATTCTAAAGTCTAAGTTTTTTCCTTTTTTTTACTATATTAAAAAACCACATGGATTAGGTAAAGTTGACATAACCCATCTGAAAAGTCCACTGAGCCCCAAGAGACTTGGGATTTGGTATTAAAAGGATTTAAATTTATAACCAGAAAGAAAGCCTGGTGTTGAATAGATGTGTGTATGTCATTGCACCATTGACGTTAAGCATTGAAATGGTAATAGGTTACACTCCTTCCAGAGATGTGGTGAAAGATAGATGGAAAAGGGGTTAAAATACCTGGATGCTTTATTGCCGTTTAATGTGATTTTCTGCATTGTTCCATGTGAACTAAAAAAAAAAAAAAAAAAAAAAGCTCTACATTCTCTATAATATTCCCTAGAGGCAATCACTTTGTTAATGCACAGTGAAGTTTGAGAATGTGTTCTTTCTAAAGAAAGCTAAGTTTGCGAGGCCATGTGAGTTACTGCACCCTCCTCTCTCTTTTCTATGTATTTATCTCCTAAGAGGTACAGTTAGGTTTCTTACACATTGCTCACTTTTAAGAAAAAAAACTTCCTTGTGAGACTTGCTTCTTGTAGCTATCAGCTCTCTCAGAAGATTTTAACATACTTGTGGTTAAAGATTATTGAATACATCACATGCAGTATCGCATGGAGGATTTGTGAGCAGCATGCACATGGGAGCATGAAGAGAGGAACAGTGAAGACGTAGGCCTTCTGTGGTAGCTCACCGATTCCGGAAAGTCAACAAGGACTTGGGTCAATAGTCCCTAAGGTACTAAGACTAGACAAAGGATCTTCAGCTTCTCAACATAATAAATTTAAAAGGCTGGGAATTTAGGAGTAACTGCTAAAAACATTGATGTACAAAAACTTTGTTAAGTACTGCCATTCACTGCCAAACACAAGTGAAAATGAAAGACAGATACCCCCTTTCTATGATTCTCTTCCTTTTGAATTCTTAACGATCTCTTTTCTAGATCCACCTGATCTTTTGAGAGAAGGCATTCCATAGGCAGATAAACAAAATTTGCTAAAAAAACGAACTCATCAAGATTTAGCAGGGTCATGCCTCCCAGGATGTGTGCCATCCATTGTTTACACTAAACGGGTGCTTTAGCATAACTTCATCCTGCAAAGAAGTATTGCCTCTTGTTTGTAGAATCAGCCCATGAAAGTGCAGCTATTGCTCATATTCCTTAAAAACAAGCCAATAAATATAACTGATAGGTCGGCCAGTAAAGGAACGCGTACAGTCAGGCAAGTTATGCAAGTTAAAGAGTCTATTTTATTAAGAGAAAGTCTTATCGGGCTGAGCAAAATGGCTACAGCACGGGCTGCACATCTAAAGGAGACTGCAGCCCCGAAGGGAGGGGATGAGGAGGGTTATATAGGGGCAGTGATGACAGGGTAGCATTGTTTGTACAGAAAATTCTGACTGCCTGTAAGCCAGTAGCTGTTTGGGGGCATTTTCTGTTATCACAAGTTTGGCTCTGTCTGCAGGTTCAAGACAACAGACATTTTGTTGTTCTCTTGCAAACATGGCTCTGTCTATGTCGAGGTCTCTGAGACCTAACATCAAGTCAAGGTCTTTAACATTCAGATACCAAGCAGTAACATTGTATTGGGAACACGACAGCAAACCCAGGAGCTGAAGTAGTAATTAATGTTTGGAAGAATGTACTTTCTGTGACACTGTGACCCTAAAAGATGACATTATTTCAGTGAGCTCCATAGCATGATCTGGAGAAATATATGTGAGGAACAAGGCACTCTGCATATTGGCCTCACTTACTCCTCACACTCCCATAAGAAATGTATCATTTCTTCATGTTGACATCATGAAAATCAACCTGCTTCATGAATCTAGAAACTTCTCCCGGGCAAGGATAATGGATTGACTGCACACATCAGTACCTTGTGTAAGGACTAGTACGTAGGTGCTCAATAATAAATATTGGGCGACCTGTGTTCTCACACCTAAAGGGACAGAGCTAGAATTCAAAACCTGGTCTGTCTAATCCAAAAGGATATTCAAATCAATTATGCCATGTAGATAAGTAAAAAGTTGTATATAAAAGTCAGACTGATAGTTAATGTGATCTGGCCACAAAAAATAGCCATAGATCTTAGGCCACTTTTATGAAATATGCCTTCCTAATTATGCTCTACTTTGCTCATGCTGCCTGGGGGGTGGGGGCACATATTTTAAGAGAACTATCATCAATGTCAATATTCTGTCTTTCTCTCTCTCACCAAGAATGCCAGCCTTCCATGTTGCTAATTCAGGCATTCAGAACTCATCTTCCTTGACTCGTTAGCAGTATCTGATAGCTGTTCACCACTTTTTTTCTTCCTTGAATTATTCCCTTCCTTCAGCTTCTGTGACATCACACTCCTTTTGTTTTCCTTACATCTCTCTGATTATTTTTTATTTTCCACTGCAGCCTCTTTCTCTTTTACCTGGCCATTAAATGATAAGAGTTCTTCCGAGCACAGTCTACCCTCTATTTATTTGACACCTCCACTTGACATCTGAGAGTAACTTCAAATATTTATTGAATGCTTACTATGTATTAGGCACAGTGCAGAGAAATAACAAAAGCAGCTCCTGACATCTAGGACTGGTCTGATAATTATTGCGAGGCTATGTTAGTCTTCTGTTGGACATAAATAGTCTCATTAACACGAGACAAGTTCACTCTGAGACTCCGAGACGAAACAAGTCCACTTCATAACTTGACCTAAGCACAGACAAAAATAAGATTACTGTGCAAAATAGCAAATACCCCTTTCTCCGGGTTAATATGGCTTCCTGCTACTTTAGCAATTAGAGCCTGCAGCCTTGTTCTACTCTACCTTCTCTAAGGATAGAATTTATTGAAAGCTCCAATTATAGAATCCCCTCTCCTCTTTCTGACAGCGCCTAATATAGAGCAAATCCCTGCTTTCTTGGATCCCTCCCAAATCACCCAACCGAAGCCCTGATTCTGTAATAGACCCCCTCTAATACTTCTTGCTGGGACACTTGTGGCTCCCCATGTCATTTGTTCTATTTTACTATAATGAGTAATAAACCCAGCTTGTTCAACTATTAATACAATTTCCTGATAGTCTTTGGAGAGCATTGACAGTGCTAAGCATTTTAAGTGGATTATTTTATTTAATCCTCGTAAAAAGTCTATAAATTGTAGTGGCTATTATTATTATCTTTCCCAGTGTCTGTGTAAGCAAACTGAGACTTAAAGATGTTAATTTTTTTTAATCCAAGATCACGTGATTAGGCAGTGGTAAAGAATTTGAACCCAGGCAATTAAAAGCTAGAGTTAGAGCTCCTAAGACATACACTAAACTTCCTTAGTAAGTATTACTTGAGTAGACTGAATAAGTGAATTACCTGACCCTGTTGCCTCTTCCAACTCACCACTCCCTAACTAAAATATGAAATTAGTTGCTCTTTTATGCCTCAAAGCTGCCATTTCTATTTCATTATCTTTGTGGATTACCCTAGAACTCTACCCACTTCCACCTGACCAGTGTAATTGTATATGCAAACAGCAACTCACCTTTTATAGCCTCAGCAAAATCCTAAACTCTGCTATAAAGCCAGGTAGAACTGATAGCTTTCTCCATCATTATAACCTGCACATTGTTCAGTCATAGAACAGAATACTTTAAACATTCACCGGTCTCCTCATCTAGGCTAGTAGTAATAAGAATAATGTTGGGCTGGCCAAGTGGCACGATGGTTAAGAACTGGCTTGGGATGCCAGAGGGCCCCGGTTCGGATCCCACATATGAGGGCCAGTGACACTGCCCTCCACAGCTAAGATGCTGAACAACAACTCAACCTGGAGCTGGGCTGCCGTGAGTCGCCGGTGACGGCGTAGGCTGCAGCCCCTGTGGCAGTGGGTTGCCATGGGCTACCGTGTGTAGCCAGCAGCCAGCGTGAGTGGCCAGCAGCCGGCGACTGATCTGCCTCTCCAGGGAAGAGCGCAATGATGGTGCCAACTTGGGCCAGTGAAGCAATGTCCTCCACAACTAGACTGAAGAAAAAACGACAGCAATTTGTCTGTTCCCCTTCCCCCAATTCCCCAGCACTGTTCCCATCCCCCCAATTCCCCAATAAAAATCTTAAAAAAAAAAAGACACCTATCTGACTTTAAAAAAGAATAATGTTTTATTAATCTTTGTACCCCCATGTCAGACATATAACAGGAACTAAGTAGAAAAATATTGAGTAGATTAATTTTAGAAACTCGGAAATAATGTATTTCTGTGGTTCTAAGTAGAGTGGTATTATCTGTGTTTTCCTTGTGACTGATTTTAAAGAGATTCTGTAAAAGAATTTCAAGATTGAATGGGGAAGTTTCTCTTTAACTGTGGTTAGTTCAGGAGTGTCCTAACTAATCCAATTAGTGAAACATGCCCAGCAGCATCATTTATTTAGTGTCCATTAAGGTAGAGTCTTCTGAGAAATGGTATGAATAAAGGAAGTTGTTCTTTTAGTCCTCGAAAAATTATTCTACAAATTTTATTGACAGTATATTGTGTGCTGATGTCTCTTTTTTTGAAGGAGCTCACAGTCCAATTAAAAAAAAAAACAGACATGAAGATAAGTAGTTGCAGTCCCCACACATGTATACCAGACATGATAATGCCTACACCACAAGAAAATAAGAATAAAAAAAATTATAGCTAAACCAAGTAGACCATGCATGGTTGCTAAGGGGTTACTGGGAACACTATGCTAGAAAATTTCATGGAGACATGTGTTCTTAGTTTAATACGTAGGATGTTCTACCCAACTATCTTGATATTATTATGATCTATGATTTGTGACAGCACGTCCAATAGAAATATAATGTGACCCACAAATGTGAGCCATATAAGTATTTTTAAATTTAAGTCACACTTAAAAAAGTAAAAAGAAATGAAATTAATTTTAATAGCATAGTTTATTTAACCCAATATGTCTAAAATATTATCATTTCAACATAGAATCAGTTTAAAAATTGTTAATGAGACTTTTTAAATTATTTATGTCAACTAAGCCTTTGAGATCTAGTATGTATTTTAAACTTATAGCATTTCTCAGTTTGGACTAGCCACCTTCAAGGGCTTAAAAACCACATGTAGTTAGATAACACAGTTTCAGAACATTGAAATATTTCTGGCTTTAGAAAATTTAGTCATGGCTTTCTAATGCTAACAGCATTGTCATCCACTGAAGACACACTAAATAAATAATATTCTCTTACTTTACAATATACCAGGTAGTATGACTAAATTTCTTTTTAATATTTTATTATTTTTAAAATATTTGTCTTCCTGATAACAGCTTAGCAATGCTGTGGTAGATCAACATAACATAATCAGTGTCCATTAACAATCTATTGATTTGGCTTAAAAGAATGTATCTTGCTGTTAAATTTCAATATCACAGTCTATTGTAACTATAAATTTATCAAAGAGAGCTTTTGCTTATCAGAACCTTCACATTTTCCAAAAATAGAACAATGTAATTTCAAAATACACTGACAGAAATAGGAAACTGAAAATATCAGAGACATTTCATTATTTTCTTCTTCAGGGTGTAATAGTTCAGCATCACCTTATCTTACCAGAATAATAGACAATTTGGAGCCATGGCTCCCAGATGAACTTTTTGATAATCAAAGAAAATCAGTATACTCAACTCTCAAATATTTAAAAGACCTCTGAGGTCTCTTGAAAACTTATGATACTTTGATTCTAATTACCAAGGTTACAGAAATAATAAAGTCCCCTTTAAAGAAGTCACCCTTTAATGATAGAGCTATAAAATAAAAATGTAACTCTATTACTCTCATGAACCTACATTTGCTATAGACAAATTTTCAATCTATTGGAAGTGATGGATATATCTTGGATGAATTTGAATAAAAGACCCTTTGAAGGGGCCGGCTGAGTGGCTCAGTTGGTTAAGAGCTCACTCAAGAGTGCGAGCTCTGAGCAACAGCAGTTTGATTCCCGGCCCAAGCTGAGCTGCCAACAGGTGGCAGGATGGCTCAGCTAAAAAAAAAAAAAAAAAGACCCTTTGACTCCTAGGTAGAGGTGATCTCTTGTTAGGCAGAAGCAAAAAGTTATCTAATCACTGATGGGCTTTTGTTATTACTCAAAACTGTTCTCTGAAAAATGTTAGTAGTCTCCATCTCTAAATTGCCAAGCATAATGTCAGAAATAAATAGTAGCTCCACAGTTCTTTTGTGCATGTTAATTTCATAAAACTTTCACATGTGCACTTTGAATATGTCTGTACAAGCAATTTTGAGGCTTTGCTATTATTGAAGATTTCCTCTTTTGATCTTTTTCTCATTCTCATTCATTCATTATGATTGGCTCAAGCTCTCCAGGAAGATGCTAGAGGATGACTATTCATGGAGACAAAATGGGAGTATATGGCACTGGTGAGAGCCACCAGAAATTTGAAAACATCCTATTACTCATGAATATAAATTGATCAACATAGTGTGGACAATGTAAAATTGATCCACACCTCGGTGACTTTTGATGCATTTCCTTTGTGAGACACCCTATATATACTACTTCTCGCCCCCCACCTTTTTTTTTCTTTTTATTCTCCCTGCCTTGCCCCAAACCAGCTCCATATGCACAGTGGCACAGGTATCAGAGACCCTGAGAGCAGATCTTGGGTAGAGAAACTAGGCAAAGGGGCTCCTGCCATAGAAGAACGTGGGGGGAAATTCCTTGATTGTTTCCCTCTTTTCTTTCCTTGTCACTACACCCCAGTTGCTTGAAACTGCACAAGAAGGCAGAAGGACAAGACTGAAAGAAGTCAATATTTATGGTCAGAGGAACTGGGAAAAGGGACTCCTGAGAAGCAGAAAGTGTCGTAGAAGACCCCGGCAGGGGAGAGCTGGATTAGGGCATCTCTTACAGTATTTGTGAGCCAGCACAAATACTGAGGTCACCTATAGGTTGTACGTGTGTGGACATAACCAAAGAAGCACAGCAGAGGCTTTAAAAACTGAATTGCATTATAAGCACTTACCCTGTGAGTTTTTAAATAATCACTATGTATTTCTTATACAATTTAAAAAAATATGTATTTGTACTAGTAAAGTGAAATGAGGTTGATTTTAAAGCAAAAGCATGATGAGAGAGAGAGAGGACTACTATGCCACGGGGATTAGAAATTGCAAATTTGTATGCATCTAATAACACAGTGCCAAAAAATATAAAGCAAAAATAACAGAATCACAAGATGAAATAGATAAATTCACAATTATAGTGGGAGCTGTTAACAAAGCTCTTTTAGTAATGGTTAGAACAATCATGCATATTTTATATTTGTATATTTTATGTCTCTTGTTTATCTATATAGTTTTTAAAAAATTCAGCCTGACATTCTTTGTCTCTTAATTGGAGCCTTAGTATATTTCCATTTAGCATATGTACTGACATGTTTGATTTAGCTCTATTATCTTAAGTGTCTTCTATTTGCTTCACATTCACTGGATTTCTTTTTGGATTATTTGAAGGTTTTTTTTTAACCCATTTTTCCTTATATTTGCTTGAAATTATACCATATGTTTAATATTTTCTTAGTGCTTTCTTTGGGTATTACAGCACACATTGTTGACTTATGAAAATCTAATATTAATTGGCACTTCTGCTGTCTTAAAGGACAATGTAAGAAGAACTTTGGAATTTTGGAATGTCTTAATCGTATTTCTTCTTCCAGACTTGTATGTCATTGAAGTCTTATATGTAAGTTTATACATATACATACATATATATATATATATATATATATATATATATATAAATTACTGTTGTCTTTAACCATCAATATTAATTTAGATTTAACCATATATTTAAAATTTTTATGTTTTTCCTTGGCTATCCCAGCTTCTCTCTGTGACCATTATCCATTTGCCTAAAGAATACCGGATCGTGCTTCCTTTATTTCTTTTCATTGTCATTAGCTTTTTTTCCAAAGCAGCTTTACTACAGTACACCTACTTTCTTTTACACCCTGTGGCACTCCTCATGTCTGTGGTTTGAAGTCTTTCATCAGTATTAGAAAGTTCTCAGCTACTATCTTTTCAAGTGTTGTTTCTTCCTTATTCTTTCCCTGTCCTCTTCTTCTTGAATTCAGTGTTAGCCCTTTCCATGGTATCATCTGTGTCAAACATACCATGTTTTGTATTTTCTATTCTTTTCTCTCCTCGTTTCATTCTGTAAATTTTCTTCTGACCCATACTTCAGTTTCCTAGTTGTTTCATCAACTATGTCTTATCTGGTGTTAACCCATCTGTTGAGTTCTTATTTTGCTTATTGCATTTTTATATCTTTCAGTTTCAGAATGCCCATTTCATACTTTTCTGTATTTTGAAATAGTTGATGAAATTCTCGACCTTTTCTTTTATACCATTGAACATAATAAATATAGCTGTTATAAATTGTATGTAAGATTAGTCCAATTTTGTGTTCCATTTGTGTATGTTTCTATTACCTACTTTTTTTTGCTGGCTTTATTCAGTTGTCTCTTTGTGTATTTGTTTGTTTTAATGTGCTAGACCTTGTATTTGCAGAATTGTTTGTGGAAATAATTCAAAGCCTAAGATAATTTTACCTTTCTACAGTGAGGCGTTATGTTTGATGTCAGGCTCTTGAAGCACAGTCAGTATGGGATGACATTAATCCAAGTTGAGCAATGGAGCTGATTCAGCTGAGCTTCATTTCCTATAATGGTCCTGCCCTATGTACTTCTGGAACACCAAATCTACCTCCCTTATAGGACCTGAACATTAGTCTTTTTCTTTCTGGTCCATAGATGCCATCAAAAGTAGAGTTTAGGGCCAGCCGAGTGGCGCGATGGTTAAGAACTGGCTTGGGACGCCAGAGGGCCCTGGTTCGGATCCCACATATGAGGGCCAGTGACACTGCCCTCTACAGCTAAGATGCTGAACAACAGCTCAACCTGGAGCTGGGCTGCCATGAGTCGCCAGCGACGGCGTAGGCTGCAGCCCCTGTGGCAGTGGGTTGCCATGGGCTACCGTGTGTAGCTGGCAGCCAGCATGAGTGGCCAGCAGCCGCAGTGAGCAACTGTCCAGAAGCCGGCGACTGATCTGCCTCAATGATAATACCAACTTGGGCCAGTGAAGCAACATCCTCCACAACTAGACTGAAGAACAAAAGGACAGCAACTTGTCTGTTCCCATTCCCCCAGTTCCCCAGTGCTGTTCCCATCCCCCAATTCCCCAATAAAAATCTTTTAAAAAAAAAGTAGGGTTTAGTATCTAAGGCTTTTAGCGATGCTCTCAGGAATCACTAAAGATATGGAGTGTAATCCCAAATTGATAATATTGTCTTGAGAAGCTCAGTTCCAAGTGCAGCATAGTGGTTAGACATTTATATACATTAAAAAGTGATCCCTCCTGACTAGTACCCACCTGGCACTATACATAGTTGTTACCACATTATTGACTGTATTCCCTATGTTGTACTTTACATCCCCTTGACTATTTTTAACCACCAATTTGTACTTCTTAATTCCTTCACCTTTTTCACCCATGCCCCCAACCCTCCTCATATCTAGCAACTATTAATTTGTTCTCCATATCTGTAAGTCTGTTTCTGTTTTGTTTGTTTGTTTATTTTGTTCTTTAAATTCCCCATAAGTGAGAACATATGATATTTGTCTTTCTCTGTTTGACTTATTTCACTTAGCATAATACCTCCAGGTCCATCCATGTTGTCACAAATGGTAAGATTTCATTTTTTTATGATTGAGTAATATTCCATTGTATACATATGGCCACTTCTTCATCTAATTGTCTATTGATGGACACTTGGATTGCTTCCATATCTTGGCTATTGTAAATAATGCTGCAGTGAACATAGGGGTATATATATATATATTTTCAAATTAGTGTTTTGGATTTCTTCAGATAAGTACCCAGAAGTGGAATTGCTGGGTCATAAGGTAGCTCTATTTTTATTCTTTTGAGGAACCTCCAAACTGTTTTCCATAGTGGCTACATCAGTTTGCAATCCCACCAAACAGGGCACAAGGTTTCCCTTTTTTCCTCATCCTCACAACACTTGTAGTTTGTTGATATATTGGTCATGGCCATTCTGACAGGTGTGAGGTGATATCTCACTGTGGTTTTAATTTTCATTTCTCTGATTATTAGTGATGCTGATCTATTGGTCAGTATGTCTACTGGCCATGTGAGATTCCTCTTTGGAGAAATATCTATTCAGGTTATCTGCTCATTTGTTAATTGGATTGTTAGGTTTTGGTGTTGAGTTGAGAGAACTCTTCATATTTTTTATATGAACCCCTTATCAGATGTATCATTGGTGAATATCTTCTCCCATTCAGTAGGTTGTTTATTCAAGTTTTTAAAATGATTTTATTTGCTGTGCAAAAACTTTTTAGTTTGATGTAGTCCCATTTATTTATTTATTCTTTCATTTCCCTTGTCTGAGAAGATAGATGAGAAAAAAATATTACTAAGAACAATGTCAGAGAGTTTACTGCCTATGCTTTCTTCTGGGAGTTTTATGGTTTCAAGTTTTATATTTAAGTCTTTAACCCATTTTGAGGTTATTCCTGTATGTAGAGTAAGAAGGTTGTCTAGTTTTATTTTTTGCATGTGTCTGTCCAGTTTTCCCAACACCATTTATTGAATAGACTGTCTTACTCTATTGTATATTCTTGCTTCCTTTGTCATAGATTAATTGACCATATAGGCATGGGTTTATTTCTGAGCTCTCTCTTCTGTCCCATTGACCTATGTTTCTGTTTTTATGCCAGTATCTTGCTATTTTGATTACTATAGCCTCATAGTGTAGTTTGCTATCAGGTATTGTACCTCCAACCTTGTTCTTCTTCCTCAAGATTGCTGTGGCTATTCAGGGTCTCCCCTTTTCTTTTGTTTTTAATTAAATTTATTGGAGTGACAATGGTTAGTAAAATTACATAGGTTTCAAGTGTACAACTTATAATACTCATCTATATATCACATTGTGTGCTCGCCACCCAGAGTCATCTTTCCTTCCATCACCATATATTTGACTCCATTTACCCTCTTCTACCATCCCTCTTTGATGGTAGATGAGAGTAAATGGAGTCAAATATATGGTGATAGAAGTAGATACTAAATACAGTATCTACTACTGTATTTAGTAGATACAATCTAGTATCCACTAAACTGTTGTTGTCTGTATCTATGAGTTTTTGTTTATTTGTTTGTCTTGTTCCTTTGTTGCATTCAGTTTTATATCCCACATATGAGTGAAGTCATATGGTTCTTGACTTTTTCTCACTTATTTCGCTTAGCATAATAATCTCAAGATCCATCCATGTTGTCACAAATGGCACATTTTCATCTTTCCTTATAGCAGAATAGTATTCCATTGTGTATATATATATATATATATATATATATATATATATATATATATATATATATATATATATATATATATATATATATATATATATATATATATATATATATATATATATATATATACCACATCTTCTTTTCCAGTCATCTATCAAAGGATGCTTTCGTTGTTTCCATGTCTTGGCCACCATAAATAATGCTGCAATGAACATCAGAGTACATACATCTTTATGGATAAATGTTTTCAGACTTTGGGGTAGATACTCAGGAAAGGGATTGCTGGGTCATATTGTAATTCTATTCTTAATTTTTGAGGAACCTCCACACTGCCTGCTATAGCAGCTGTACCAATCTGCACACCCACCAACAGTGTATGAGGGTTCCTTTTTCTCCACAGCCTCTCCGACACTTGTTAGTATTTTTCTGGGTCTCCCCTTTCTTAAAGCATAGAGATTTGTGATAAATTGATACTGGGAGAATCATTTGAGCCACCTCTTTCCAAGTTTTGCATTGTTGGCCACACCTCCCTATCGGATGTGGAATATTTAGCACTCATTGTTTTGACCTCTGGATTTTTCCTGAAACTCTTATAAGAGGAAGAGTCTCATGTAATATTCTTTGTTGTAAATTTCTCACTATTAAAATTAAACAGTACTTTGTAGGGCTTTTTACTTCTAAGAAAATTAAGTTTATAATCATTATCTCATTATGTCCAATGTGTTAATAATTTTACATTATGTATTGTGTGGTCATCTCTTTCTTCAACTCTTTTGTCACGTTTTAATGATTTAGAAACTATATAAAATAAAGTACCAAAATAAAATTTACGCAACAAGACATTGGGCAAAAATAGTTCTCTTTTTTCTTAAACAGGCTCCTCTTTCTGCCAGCACTGTATTTACTGGAAAACAAAAATTTATGTAAGTTTAAAAGGCATCAATTCCTCTTTAATAAAGCAGTAATTAAGATTTCTGACTTTGGGATAGTTTGACGTCAGCTCCTTTTGGCCAAATTATACTATCTGGATTCTAGTTATTTGTTTTGGGGTGTTTTTTTTTTAACACATATTTGATGTTGGTATTGTGACTTTGCAAGTCTATCTTTTTAAATAACTTATGTTGCATCTGGAAGGAAGGTGATGGAACATAGTTGAGGATTCAAAGATGTAAGAATTTCAAAGGAAGTTTTGGGAGAATTCAATTTGCTTATTCAAGTATTTTTGAGTGCCTATTATGTGCTGTATGCTGATAAAACAGTGCTGATCATAGCTGAAAATATTTTAATGGAGCTTATAGTCTCCTTCAGGCTAGAGATAAAATAAACAAGTAAATAAAAGGAAAAAGAAGAGCTACTGACAGACTCTCCTCAGAGAAATAATATAAGATGATGTTATAAAAATTAGTTGGCTATTTTAGATTGGATAGCTAATAATAGGAAATCTCTCTGATATAGTGTTTCAGACAAGATCTGAATGACAAAAAAGATCCAGACATTAAAGATCATGGTGAAGAACAACTGAGGTAGAGGAATCCTCTTATGAAAAAATCCTAAGATTGTAACAATCCAGTGTGCTCAAGTAATTGGGAGAATGCCATTAAGACTGGAATTAGATGAGAGAAAAGCAAGATAAAGTAAACAAGGAGTCTATTACATAGGGCTTTGCAATTCAGTATAATAAGAGTAGATTTATTTTAAGTGCAGTGGGAAGTAAGTAGAAGGTTTTAAGCACAGAAGTAACACAATCTAAGTTCTAAAATGGTAAATATCTGCTATTAGGGGAAATGGGCTGTAGGGGCCAAGCCTGGAGACAATGAGACCAGTTAGCAGGTGGTGGCAGTAGTCCAGGTGAGACATCATGGTGGTGACAGTAAAGACTGAGCGAATAGAGTATTTAAGGTACACTTGTTGATGGATGTAAGGTGGACAAAGAAGTTGTGATCATTAAAGGGCAAAGTCAAAGATAAACTTCAAAATCGTTGGTTTAAGAAGTTGGACAGAAGGGGTTGCCATCTAACTGAGATGGGGATTCTGGAGGGAGGACTCAGTTTTCTAGAGAGCTAGATTACAAAACCTGTTTATTGGCCATGTTAAATTTGACCATGTTAAGATGGCTGTAAGACAAGTACGTGACTGTGTCATAAACACAACTGAATAAATGACCGTGGAGTTCTGGTGCAAGTTTGGGGTGGAAGGTATGAATTCGGGAGTCATTGGCCTATAGTCACGTAAAGCCATGGAAAGGGGTGAGTGTATCTAGGAAAAGTGAGCTGATGAGAAGAGAAGGGAACTCATGGTTGGAACTTTAGAAATGCTCAAATATTCAGAGATTGAGCAAGGGGGCAAAAATCAACAAAGGAGACGAAGAGAAAACAATTATGGAGTCCAAAAGAAAGAGAGCATAATGAGTTATCTTAGAAGCCAGCAGAAGTCATGACAGATGGTAAAATATAATATGAGTTCATCAGAACCCTTTCACTGGGCATGTGCATAAAGAAAAAGAGAGATGATGGAGGGTGAAATGTTTTAATTGCTCTCCTAATTTTATTCTTTAAAAAGCAAAGCATTGAATGAGGGAAGGCTCAGAACAACTAAGAACAAATGGCATAGTTTAGCTAGATGAATATTTATTTAGGAGTTTGGGGTTCTGGCTATGCATTTTCTGAGACTTTTTTGGGATCCTCTCAAATAGGTATAATAAAATGGCTTTGCCTCCTTTACAGTGTGTTATGGCATTCAGATAGAGTGCATTATATATTTACAGTGACTAAAAGGTCTATTTCTGTTAGCCTGGAAAGTTATCTCTGTTGAATGGGTTTTCTGAAGTAGGTGCTTTGGAGACATGATATTCATAAAGTAGAGGTAGTCTGAAATGAATGAATATTCAGAAGTGAGTCATCTTTATAATCTGAGTATGTTGGTGCAAAAGTAATAGAGCATTGAATAAAAATTAAAACTAATTTTTTCCTCACTTGGAAGATGTTCAAAGCAATCAAACTTATATGCTCAATCACATGGCTTAATATGAGAACAGTTTACTCTTTGGGTAATATCTAAGTGAATAACAGAAATTTAAAAAATTAGAATGATGTTAAAATAAATTTAAGTTACACAAGATGAGATTCGGCAATCTCTGCATTCTAAATAGCTTAGTTCATTCAATTAAATTTTGTAAATGTGTCATTTGTTGATCCCTGGATAGTCAAAATAATAGTAGAGTGGAATCTAAATTTTCAGATAATTGTTTTACAGTTTTATGTTAGGAATAAAATTTATTAAAATATGAAAGAGGCTTTGAAATTACACTATTTCAAATATTTAAATTAGGGAAATAACTTATCTAAAGTATTATAAGCAAGAAGTGTAAGAGAGGCAAGAAAACAGCCATGAAAGCCTCTAAATTAATGAATACCTGTTTTTGTATAACATAGCTCAGGGAGGAGGTAGAAATACAATAATTGCTCTTTTACTCATAGATGTTACACAGTTTTTCTAACGTTCTGATTATGTATCTGTTCTAACCAATTCCTAACATTTTACAGTGAAGAGGAACAGGTAAAATAATAATACAGTGACTATAATTCAAAATATTATTTTGAATATATAGTAGAACAATTTTGAATAAGCACTTCATGATAGCGTAAGAATCGGAAATGGAATACTTGGGAGGAAAAGAAAACAAGCAGCTCAGCCACACAATGGGTAATAATTCGCAAAGTGTGTGTCCAACATTAAAATATGTAGAATTTAGTGGTTCACAAAATACCCACAAAAGGAATGACATATCCATGGAAAATGCTAGATTAATCTTATCAAATTCTAAGCCTGAACAGTATCTTGATAAAGGAGTGTATCATTCCTTGGATCTACTGCATATATGAGTATATGATACAGAAAACACTTACAGAACATTAGAAGTTAATTACTAATTATTAATTGTTTTTTCACCCTTCATGGTGATATTTTGGTATATTTCCTCCTGATCTTCTTTGTTTTCCCATGTTATTTTTTAACTCAAAAGAGCCATATTTCAGTTATAATTATACTATACTAATATATTTTATCTTTCTGTTTAAAATCAACATGGCCACAATATTTTTCATGTGGCTATCTTCTTAGCCACCTTGTTCAATAATTACATACTATTTCATAAAGTGTATCTGATGCATCAAGTGTATCATGATTAATTGAATATTTAAATTTATTTATTTTGCTATCATAAATATTGCTGAGATGAGCATCTTAATACAGAGAATTTCAGCATTAGAGATTTTGTTAATGACATATTTCTGGTATTAGGATTATTTGATCAAAATATTAAAATACATAGTGGCACATGACTCATTTCTTAAGTGTAAATGTGCTATCCTTATTGTTTAAATTTGCATGTATGGGACTGCTAGTGAGAGTTAACACTTGCATCATGTTTATTTACTAATTATAATTCTTTTTTTGTGAATGATCTGATCATATTCTTTGCCTATTTAATTATGGGCTTTTAATCATTACTTATGAATATTTGGGTGATTTATATAATAAAAGCAACCCTATTGCTATCTATAATTGCTGTAAATATTTGCACTAGTCTATAATATGCATATTATTCACTTTTTTCTACCAAAGAAAATATAAACAATACAGCTTTTTAGGGTAAAACCTGTCACTTTTTTAACCTTTGCAATTTCTTCTATTGTTTCTAAGTTCAGCAAGTTCTCTCCCTTACAGGAGTTTTTTAAATATTCTCTTCTATTTTTTTTTAATTTTTAATAGCTTGTCTTCACATATTTATAACTACATAAAGTGATTTAATTTAGAAATAATTTAATTTATTTTGGCATTTGAAGTAAGGTGAAGTCCAAATTGATTTCTTTTTTCAATGTTCCTAGTCAGTTCTAATATTTTCTAAAAGAAAATTCCCTACTGTACTGCTTTTTTCCCTTTTATTAAGAAAAAAGGTAGGGTGATATTGTTTATATTTCTGAATTATCTCTGATCTGTGTATAAGTGTGTATATCTATCCATGCCAAATTATTTCCTTATGGTAGTTTAATGAAGTATTTTAACGTCTGGTAGGGCTAGTCACAGAGCATTACCATTGGTCATAATTGTCTTTGATACTCTTGTCTCTTTGTTTTCTTAGGTAAAAATTAAAATCAAATTTTCAAGTTGGAAAGTCCCATTACTATTTTTATTGATAACACAGTGAACTTCTAAGTTAATATGGGTAGAATTTGATCTTTTAGAAAATTTAATATTTACCCTTACCATTGTGGAGTATGTTGTACCTCTTTATATCATCAGATATTTCCTTACATTTAAAAAATATGTGAACTGTGTAAATGTTGTATATGTGTATGATATACAACATACATATATGTTGCTAAATTGTTCCAGAGTTGTCAGAACATTGTAAAGTCAGACAGAGCTACATTGGAGATTCCTCTGTCACTTACTAGAATAATACATTTTTCAACCACTTTGCTAGAAAAGTGTATTCTGTTATTTTTTTTCACTTGAGTCCTATGGGCTTTTTGATTATACAATGAGATCATATAAAGAATAATTTTTTTCTCTTCATTTTCAAGATTTATAACCCTCATATGTACTTGCACTGGTTATTGGGACAATAATAATTAAAGGCAAAGGTTGAAGACATTTCCAATTTTTATATCAAGTTTTGTGATTACCTCTAGTATTTTACTACAGGTTGGAATAGATATTTTTATATTACTTAGGATGTATTATTTTATGCCTCTATTTAGTATTTTTGGGGAGGAATATGTAATCATTAATCAAATCCCTTTTTGTTCTGTTTTGTTTTTGCAAGAGAATATACCCAAACTTAATACATATGTATGTATGGGTACCTCACATACACATGAGAGTCTGAGACCCCCACATGCACAAGAGGTTCAGTGACAGAAAAGAAACATGGTTATGTGAGATATTCTGGGCTAGGGATGAGGTACGGTAGCCTTGGGGGCTTGAAAGGGTCATTGCAGAATGCTAAGAAGAGCAGAAGTTTGCCCTGCCCTATGGGGGGGTTGAAAAAGAAATTATGGCTCATAATCTCTTAGTATGGACAAGGCCCCTGATTCAAGTTCTTCTGGGTAGTTAAAGGGAGGGCATATAACCATGCTTTTTATGTAGCCTGATCTTAAGATAGGAAGTCAGAGAGTCCTGCTTTTCTTTCTGAAGCTTAGTTTTCTGGATCCGTAATGGTTGGATTAGGGAAGCGTGAGTATACAGAAACTGAGATTTGTCATAAGGCTGAGGCAGTAGTGAGAGTTAGGAAAGAACCCTCCGTGCTGGAGGGCAGGCCTGAAGGTGTTCAAGGTCAGCAGGGCTAGGACTGGATGTGGAGCAAGGGAAGTAGGGTCCAATTGGAACCTGTGAGCACACTGGGACCTGCCTCTGTCTCTCCCTGCTTCCAACTTTGATGATGGGAGTGACCTGTAGAGGAAGTTAGTGCTTTTTGTCATGAGACGCACAGGCACCTGGCTAGGACTCTGAGAACCAAAGGACGAGAAATAGCGGGAGTTGGAAGAGCCACAGGTGAGGCAGCAGGTCGGCAGTGCCCTGTGTGAGCCTCAGAGGTAACTGGTGCCCTACACCGACCTCTAAGCCAAGGGGCTGCTGCCTCGCCTTGGTCTTCCAAATATCATGCAAGCTGCTTCTGTGGCCTGGCCTAACCTGGAACCACAAAGGGAAGGAAATTCTGGTAAATGTATTCCCAGTTTAGTGAAGTCAGAACAGTACAAAATTACCACAATTTATTTATCTCTAAAATGGGATCAATTAAGTGCATCTACTATGGTGTCATGAATAGTAGAGCTAAATTATGTAAAGCATATGGATATAACATATGCTCAGTTAATGATGTCTGTTACTACTGTGGATTATGCCAATGGATTTCCTAATACTGAGTGTATGTTCCTTACTGTTATAATTTACCTTTGCCAGTGAGTCATACACCTTGTGCTACCTACCTTCCTTTGAAATTTGCATTTCTTATTGTTAACACACACCAATGTAACTTCCCAACCTTGGGTTATTCTTATACCTGTTTCTCCCTCTGACATAGTGATAGTTTTATTTTGGTAGAAAAGACGTAGATATTGCAAGAATACTATGTGAAAATCAACTCAAACATTGGTATGGCTTCTTTGCAAACTAAAAATTCACCTTAATTATCATTTTAATAATTTGATTGGAAGTCATAGTAATATGATAGGTGCATATTTTTTCATATTTCACAAGTAATCTGGTACAGAATAAAAGTTGTCAAAGATGTTTTATAGATTGTGTGTTGGAAATTTTGTCCTGGTGTTTTTATGCATGTAGAGCAATAGAACAATAGTAAGTCATTCACTGCAGGTCATAATAATAGTAACCCTAGGATTACTGAGTTCGTGTATTCTCTCATATGTTCATAGTTAATGTTTAAAAGTTATAATGTCCTTCAATCACCAAGGTTTTTAGAACTAACATCAATTGATAGTCAGTAGTGAAATTCTTTCCAATTTCCTTAAGTGCATCTTGAAAACATCTTGGCCCACACAAATTTTACTTTACAGAAGAAACTAAAGGCTGATCAGTGATCAGTGCCTCTTTAGACTTTCTTCTGTTCTGTTGATGGCACTGTCTTTGTTTTCAGTCTTTGTCTTCAGTATAAATCTCCTATGTAATATACATCACATTTCATAATATCAAGTTCATATTTTGATCACTAAGTTAAATCTGTGAATTCTTAATAATTTCACAGGATCATGTTAAATAAAAGTAAAGGGGACAAGTGAATTTTAATGCTTTGAATTTTGTACTGGTAGGAACTTTAAAGTCTTAAAGTCTGGTACTTTGAATATTTAATAATGTTGTTGACAGACCTCAAAGTCTCTATGATTTTCACCAAAAAGGCAAAAAAAGGGAGAGTATTTTCAAAGGAGAAATAATTCTCTTTGAGTGATCCAAGAGCTTATAGTATCTATGTGGCATGATGATTTTTACCAGGGACAGATCCAGGTTTTGTGGGGCCTGAAACATATACGACTAAGGTGGAGGACTCTTTAAGGGAAAGTATACAAAATTATGAAGATAAAATTATAGGAATACAATGTTTGTCTTAGAGGGGACCATTTAATCGATGGACCCTGAAGCTTAATCTTTATTATCTTCACAAAAATTTGCCTCAGCTCTAGAGAAATATTGAATGACTTTTCTATTACTGTTAAATGTTTTTAAATAAAATTAAGAGCATTTTCATGAAAACTTCAACTGTTTGGATCTAATTTGGTGTTGTACAATAATGAACATTTTTATTCTAAGAACTGTCCAAAGTAACACACAGTGGCTCCATAGTTTATTTCTACTTTGCATGCTGATAATCATTTAATGACAACAGCACATACAAATAGGCACCATTTTAAAATTTGTCAGCCCTATTGATTTGGTACCTACTGTATGAGGAGTACTGAAATAATGGTATAAAACATCTAGTGGGATCTGTCTTTTCCACAATTTTATAGTAAGAACAACATAACTCTTGACTCATATGGGCACTTCGGAAGGGGTAAATGAAGTGGTAGCACAAGGTTTACTTTAACAACTGAAAAAATGTGTCACATGTATTAATGTCAACAACTGGAATTTTACCTCATTAGGCAATTTCTGGATCTAAGGCTCTGATTATTATTCTAAGCAGAAAAAATATGCTAATTATTCACTCTGAAAGTAGAAGGAAAAAAAGGTGTAAAATCTCCCGTTAGCCGTGTGACCATGTACTAATTGCATGTCATGTGTCAAAATAATGCAGCTCACTGTGCCTAAAGCAATTAGACACACAGAACTCCATTAATGAAGCACTGTCTGTCACGAAAAGTGTTTTCTGTGCTATAGTTGAAGATTAAAATATTAACTTTTCAAATATTTATGATAGTTACTGACAGCATTTCACAATGTTGCTTTTAACAAAAGACTTTCTATTAAGAATTAGTTTTTAATTTGGATTTTTATATTCAAAGAATATATTAACATATGGGAGTAAGATGGGATTTCTTAGGTATCTGAACAGAGGTATCTTAGGTATCTTATTGTGAAAGGTAGATTACTTTTAGAAAACTTTACCATGTCTTCGCCCCTTATTTTTTTTCCTCAGAAAAGGGCTTTCTGAGGGTATTATCAAAACATCTCGTTTTCTCATTTAAATATTCATTTGACAATGACGTACAAATGTAGGTTTTACTTGTATTATTTTTCTCCACTTTGAAAATTGATCCGTTCTGAACCCATTATAACAAGTCAGGCCCTAGTGGTCAAATACCGTATTTTGCCGTGTATAATTCGCTCCCATGTATAACGCGCACCCACAGTTTTGGTCCAAACTTTCAGGGGAAAAAATCTTTCATTTTAATTTTTTAATTCAATTTTTTATTTGTTTACATTGAATACTTATTTTTTGTATTATAAAGGAATTTTAGCGTTTGTTTTTTAACATATTGTACAAGAAATTTTATGTAAGAAATAATTACAAAACACAAGAACAGATACAAGGTGCAAGAAATTTTATGTACTAGTAACAAATTTACAGTATTTACACATCATAGAAGGCCAAGAACTCTTCGTTGTTGCAAGTTCATCACAAATTCAACAAAAGCGAATATTGTTTTCAGGGTATTATTTTGCATATGGATATTGTTATTGATTTCTAGAGTTACACTTTAACTCATAAGCATAAATAAAAGAATTAAAAACATTTATATAGATACAGAATTAATACTACCCATGTATAATGCGCATCCTTATTTTTCCCTCAGATTTGGGCAAAAAAGTGTGCATTATACATGGCAAAATACAGTATATTATAATCTACATATTGTTTGGTGATTTGAGAAGCATCTAAAAGGGATGCCGATAACCTTAAAGATCATTAGTTCTAAATCTAACAGTAACAATGGCACTACTACTTATATGCTAAATCCATTTACTGAGTGATTGCTATGTACCAAGTACTATGCTTGATATACAATATTTTATTTAAATCTGGCTTTAAACTCCATTTTTGTTCCTTTACTATTTGTAACCATCAGATTTTGAACTAATGTCCATGATGGATAACTGACTTTGTGTAGGTCTGTGCCTCAGTTTTTGCAATTTGAAAGTTTGGGGGCAAAACAAAAATCTCTTCTATTTTTTGTTTTAGAATTATTTCTTTCAATGAAGTCTGCTTCTTTTTTTTTTCTTTTAAAGATTTTATTGGGGAATTGGGGGAGGGGAACAGCATTGGGGAATTGGGGAAGGGAAACAGACAAGTTGCTGTCCTTTTGTTCTTCAGTCTAGTTGTGGAGGACGTCGCTTCACTGGCCCAAGTTGGCACTATCATTGTACTCTTCCCAGGTGAGGCAGATCAATTGCCAGTCACTGGGCGGCAATTCACGGTGGCTCTTGGCAGCTCACGCCGGCTGCCAGCCACTCATGGTAGCTTACAGGAGCCCACTGCAGCTCCACTGCAGCCTACGCCGTCGCTGGCGACTCATGGCAACCCAGCTCCAGGTCGAGCTATTGTTCACCATCTTAGCTGTAAAGGGCGGAGTGTCACTGGCCCTAATGTGGGATCTGAACCAGTGGCCCTACTGCTCAGAGCTGGCATTCCAAGCCAACTTTTAACCAGTGTGCCACTTCAGCCGGCCCTGAATTCTGCTTCTTTATTAATTTTTATGAAAAAAAAATGTGTTCTGTTCTCTATTGGATAGGATTTCTTGATCTTAGTTTATGTAAGGTTACTTATTTTCAGAAACCTATTTAGATCCATCCCAGAATGGTATAATTCTACTAATTAATTCAGGTACAAACAATGGGCGTTTATTAAACTTTAGCAATATTACAAATTAGGTGGCATCTCCACTGAGTTTTAAAAGCTTATTTTGCCATTTTCAAGGTGACTTCTGGGTTTAGAAGTCCTTTGTTTTTAACCATACCTTAGAATATTTAATGCAAAACACCCTATCTTGAATTAGTGCTCCAAACTTTTTAATCTAGTTTAATAAATGTTATAATTCAACTCAAAATTAAATTATAAGTCCTCATTCAGGAGGCAGTAGGTACTGTTTTGTTTTTTGTCTTCATATTCAAAGCTCAAGGATCACTTGAATATTTTATGCTAGATTATATTTCTCTTCCACTCCTATTTATATAGGAGAAGGACAGCATTGCTATCTGGAAATGTTCATTAGTATGGCAAACTGGGAGTAGAAGGTTTTGTAGCTGCATTAGTAATTTTTCTGGTTGGTAAGAAAACTCTGCAGTTCTTAGCTGATAGGATGCTTATTCATTAACACCCTGAACTTGATGACCTCCAGATCCTGCACTGTGGGGTTATCTATGGTGAATATTAGCAAGTGATTATTTGGTTGAAGTCTCACATTCAGTTTCTGAAAGGTTAGGCAAAGGTTACTATTCATAACAAAGATACTGTTAGTTGGTCCATATCTACACCTGAACCTGAAAGACAATTATTTCAAATCTTCAGCACATGGGTATTAGAGATTTAGGGGAAAAACTTCAGTTTTGGTCTTCAGATTCTGTGAATCGTTAAATAGAAAATAAATTCTTCAAGCAGCTAAAACAGTAATTTGCTCAGTTTGCCTTTAAAATCAAACTCTTTGGCCATCTCCGAAGCTGTTCTTCTCAGAAAGGATGAAATAAGATGAATATGTTGGAAGGATTTTACTCCTTCAGTGAATTTTAGTCATTCTTTTGTGCAAACTGTTGGTAATTTAAAAATACTCCATTGTTTAAAGTGAAAACATCGACTTCTTTTTATTCCCCCCTTAGGTAACTTTATAAGTGTATTCACTTTGATAAGCTCTATTTCATAATTTAGTTTAGTTGACTCTAACAGAATGCATGATCCATGAATACAGGGATCACTTTTCTTTCTGTTTATCATTGGTACTCGGTATTGTGTAATTCCTAGTACATAGAATAATATCTGACGCTAGTAAGTTTTTGATGATTATTTGTTAAGGAATGGATAAATGTTTTATATTCTTTCCTACCTTTATTTATTTTATTTTTACTGTGTTGATCTATGTTTTGCACATAGAAAAGATTTATATATTATGTAAGTGTTTTTAATAAAGCATAATGATACAATTAATATTCATAAATCCAACACTTAGCCCGAGACAAAACATCACCAATGATTTGCATCTATCTGTATGACCCTCCCTTGCCTTTATCACTATGGTTCTTTCCTCAGAGATACCACTATCCTAAAGTTTGCATTTGTCATTCCATTGCTTTTTTAAAACGTGGGGTTCTGTCATAAATATTGAATGTCTGAGAATATATTATTTAATTTTACTGTTTTAGGGTCCTATAAAATGGTATTATACTATATGTTATCTTCATAGACTTGCTTTTTTCACTCAACAGTGTGCTTTCAAGGTTTATCCCTGATGTTGTGTGTATGCATATGTACATTTTTTCTTTAGTTTACTGCTACTTAACAACTCATTGTGTGACTACACTATCTTGATGGAAAATTTTTATTTTTTCCAGTTTCCTACTCTTGCTAAGAATGCTGCTGTCAGCATTCACATATAGCTTCTGAAACATGCATAAGGCGTTATCACAGGCATATCCCTAGGAAATGGGGTTTCTGGGTTGTATGTATTCAATGCATCAGCTTTGAGAGAAAATGTCTAATTATTTTTTCAAGGTGATTTGAACATTTAAATTAGCACTTTGCCCTCCAAGCAGTAGTGTTTGGGAATTTCCACTGTTGTACTGCATTCTCAGTTTTTGTCAGCTTTGACATTTTTCTTGGTTTTCTTTCTGCTTTTGTTATTATTTGTTTTGGAATGGAAGAATTCTTGGAGACCTCCTATGCCATTTGTGCACCGGAGATGTCTCAAATACTGTAGCTTTTCTGACTTCAATTGTTCTGCAATGACTAGGTCCTTTGGTGGGCCAGTTTAGCCACATTGCCAAAACCTGAATGCCCTTTATTCATTGCTAGTTAAACAATTATTCAAATGTTCCTAGGTATAATTTTAATATGCAAAGGTCAATTACTATTTTACATATAAGCAACGATTAATTAGAAAAACGTACTCTTGAAGCAATACCATTTAAATTACTAAAAAATATAAGCTATCTAAAAATAAATCTAAAAAAAGGTGTAGTAAAAGAGTTAGGGAGAAAACTATAACATTTAATTGCTTAACCTAAAAAATGGGGAGGTATACCATATTCATTAATAGAATATTTAATATTCATAAAAGTGTTCTTTCAAAACTGACTTATTAATCAAAGCTAGCCCATCTCAAATCCTAATAAGTTTATTCACTGATCTAAATAAAAAACCCATTCTAAAATTTATTTGCAAGAATAAAAGGCTAAGAATTGCTAAGACACTTTAAAGAAGAAGCATTAGGCAAAAAGACTTGTTCTAATAAACATCAAAACTTATAAAGGAAAATAATTAACAAGGTGTAGTAGTTTTGGTGTTGTAATAGAAAATTGGTCAATGGAGCAAAACAGAGAGCCAAGAAATATATATATATAAAACCATGCATGTATGGACATAGCTTGCATTGAAATCAATGAAGAAGGAAAAATACATTTAGTAAATGTTGCCGGGACAAATATTTGAAAATCAGAGGATATCAAAGGGACATGAAACCTACAAACTGCTTCATGGACTACATATGAAAGACCTTCCATGAACCTCAGGGCACATTTCATCTGCAAAGCACCCCCAACACTCTACGTACCTCACCCACACAACACTCCACTAGAAAAGAGAGTGACTGCCTCCCTATGCCTGTCCCTGTGGGTGAAGTGAGTGAGCTGTTACAAAGGGCTAATAAGCACTCACAGAAAGCCAGCCTGGCTCTGCAGGATAGGGAGACAGCACACACTTCAGCATTCAGTGCTACTTAGGAAGAGCAAATGGCAGGCTACCAGCACCGCCTGGCCTGGCTTTGTAGGATCAAGAGAAGGCATCCAATCTTAAGAATTTTCCTGCAAGAGAAAACAAGAAATCCAGAGATAGATATATGTGTATCTATATCTATATCTATATCTATCTATATAGATATATAGATATACACACACATCTATATAGATCTATATAGGTCTATCTATAGATCTATATCTCTCTATATATCTATATATAGATCTATTGGGTTGTTGGAAAAGTCATGATGCATTTTTGCAACAAATAACAGAAAAAATACATCATGACTTTTCCAACAACCCTATATATATATATATAGAGAGAGAGAGAGAGAGAGAGATCTATATCTATATATCTATATAGCTCTCTCTATATATTTATATATATAAACCTATATATCTATATAGAAGTCTATATATATCTATATAGATATAGATCTTTATCTATCTATCTATATATATATGTATATATATCATCTAAGGATGCCTCAGAATCCTTCAAAGGGCTGATGGAAGCTATTTGTCTACCAAAGCTAGTCAGCAAAGACTGGCGGAGGTGACTGCATCTTCTAATATGAAGATAATAATGCAAGACTTCAAGAAACATAATAAATCAAGTAAACAGGACACTATCAAAAGAACACAATCATTTTCCAGGAAGCAGCCCCAAGGAAATGGTAATCTGCAATTTGCCTGAATAAAGAATTCAAAATAATTGTTTTAAGGAAGCTCTGTGAGCTGTAAGAAAACACAGAAACACAATTCAATGAAATCAGGGGAACAAGGAGGTGAAAGGTCTGTATACTGAACACTATAAAATATTTTTAAAAATTGAAGAAGATACAAATAAATGGAAAGGTATGCCATGTTTATGGATTGAAAGAATTAATATTGTTAATTCTTAGTTATTTATTAGTGTCCATACTACTCAAAAATATCTACAGAATCAACGCAATTCCTACCAAAGTATCAATGACATTTTCACAGAAATGAAAAAAGCAATCTTATAATTTGTATGCAACCACAGAAGACCTCAAATAGCTGAAGCAATTCTGAGAAAGAAGAATAAAGCTGGAGGCATTATACTTCATAATTTCATACTATAATACAAAGCTATAGTAAACAAAACAGTATGAAGCTAGCATAAAAATAGACACATTGGCCAATAAAATAGAATTGGGAGCCCAGAAATAAACCCACACATATATAATCAATTAATATTTGAGAAGGGAGCCAAGAATACCCAATGGAGGAAAGCATAATATCTTCAATGAATGGTGCTGAGAAAATTGAATATTCACATGCAAAAGATTGAATTGGATCCCTATCTTACATTACTCACAAAAATATACTGAGAATGGATTAAAGACTTAAATGTAAACCATGAAGCTGTAAAACTCCTAAAAGAAAAGTAGGGAGATACATCAAACTAAAAAGCTTTTGCATGTCAAAAGAAACAATCAATGAAATGAAAAGCCCACCCGTGGAATAGGATAAAATATTTGCAAACCATGTATCAGATAAGGGTTTACTATTCAAAATATATAAGGAACATATACAACTCAAAAGCAAAAAAAATATATAAACAAATAATCTTAAAAAATGAACAAAGGACCTGAATAGACATTTTTCCAAAGAAGATATACAAATGTCCAATAGGTACATAAAAAGATGCCCAACACCACTAATCATCAGGGAAATGCCGATCAAAACCACAATGAGATACTATGTCACAACTCTTAGAATAACTGTGTTCAAAAGGATAAGAGATAAGTGTTGGTGAGGGTGTGGAGAAAAGGGGACCCTTGTGCAATCTTGGCAAATGCAAATTGGCGAAGCCATGGTGGAAAATAGTATGGACAGTCCTCAAAAAATTAAAAATAGAACTATCATATAATCCAGCAACCCCACTCCTGAGTATTTACCTGAAGAAAACAAAACACTAACTCAAAAAGATATATGCTCCCCCCATCCATGTTCATTCATTGCAGCATTATTTACAGTAGCCAAGATATGGAAACAACGTAAGTGTCAATTGATGGATGAATAAAGAAATTGTGATATACACCAGGGAGTGCCAAAAAAATGTACACAAGTGGACACTTTGGTCAATGTTGCTCAAGCAGTAGTTCACCATAATCAGAAGTGTCTGGACGCTGATGGTAACCACTCTGAGCACCTCTTGTAATTGCAGAAGTCAAACGTGACTTGTATCATCTTTTGCTATTGGTATATATTGAATATTGCAATTTTAATATAATTTTTTTCCTTTCTTAAAATGTGTATACATGTTTTTGGCACCCTCTGTATATATATACATATATATACATAAAATAAATATGTATGTATATATGATATATATATATTTCTCCTCTCTCTCTCTCTCTCTCTCTCTCTCTCTCTCTCTCTCTCTCTCTCTTTCTCTCTCTCTCTCTTTTTCTCTCTCTCATACTCTCATCCACACACTCCCCTATCAGATGCCAAGCCATCTTTTTGAAGTTTCTCTAGCACTTCTACTTTTTCACATATGTGTTACAAACGCATTTAAACAGGGCTGGCTATATCATTTGTAGTGCCCAGTGAAACATAAAAAGGTGGGTCTCCTGTTTCAAAAGCAAGAGAAGAAAAAGTCTTTTTTTCCCTTCTATGGTCTCTCTCAACCTGACATGGTGTTTTTTATTTGCTATTTAATGCCGTATTTCTTCAGCCACAGTACACTCACAGGCAAGCACTGACCCTGTCCTGGGATGCAGGACTCGTGGGTGTGCACATCCAACCCAACCCAGGTCCCTGCTAAGGGTGAAGGGTAGGGCTGTCGCTGGACTGGAGGGGGTACTGGTCCCAGGAGGTGGCAGGAGGCCAAACTTATACGTGAGCCAAGTCTCCAAGCCCCAAGTGCATCCTCCATTAGCCCATCAGACTTTAGTTACAAAATACAAAATCAAAATTATTAATAATTTAGACAGTGACTGCGAAACATTAAACCTCAAAGGGGAGTGGACTTCTTAGTGGGGGATCTTGCCTGTCTGCACTGGTCACAGGCCCATGCAATTAAGAATGAGGCCCCATCATGGGTTAGTGTTGCCATACTGTTATTTAAAGTTTTCTTGACATTTTCTGTGTACCCAAGAGTGTAAGACAGGAAAGAAAGACCATATCAACTTTGATGGGGGTGGTATGGTAGGGTTAGAAGTACAAGACAGAGAGAGGAGGGCCTCTCCTCTGAGAAACAGAGGAAATGAATAATGCTGTCAGAAATTAAGTAAACCCCTCAAGGTGTCCCTTGAATTCTGTATTTAAGTCTTTTAATGAAATTTTATGTTGACTTTGGAAGTAAGAACTACCTCTCATCAGGCTCCAAGATAACACTGAGCAATTTTATGTACTTCTTCTTCTAAAAAAAAAATAAAAACTAAAAGTGCAACTTATGCTTATTACAAATGCTGTATCTAATTAGGTTGAACTATATGAAATTGCTAATATTAAACAGTGTCTGACCTATAAAAAGAGCAGTTTAATATTTCCACCTACTATTACCAGGCCAATGTTCCTTTCCCCTTTCATAAGTTTATGCAAATATTGTGTCTCACTTCTCCTTTTCCTCAATCGAACTTCAGTTGCTTGATAGTTTTTGCAATATTACATCTATTTTTAACAAAAATATTCCAGCATTTTCCTGAACACATAGGTGTTTCAATGAAGTTTAAAGGAATGCCACTTATTAATATTAGAAAATTGATCTGAAGTGATTAACTAGAAAGTACATCAATGTTAAAAGCAAACATATTTGCTTTGATGGTAAGAAGATGGAAACCCGAAGATAAGACACTGCCTTAGTTCCTGGGAGATTTCTTTCACCATGATACCATTGAGCATTGCTTTATGTGTTCAGTCTTTTAAGAAACAATGCCAATCTATAGGGGCAAATCTATTTATTTCTTTCTAGTTATATTTTTGGCTTGGTTTGTTATATGTTTGAAAGTAAGTTGGTACAGTTTTTCTTTAGTCAGCCTTTTTTTTTTTTTCCTTTTAGCCTGGTAATTTGTAGGAGGTAGAATGAAGTATAAGGTATTCCTTGATTCTTTCAATTAAAAAAAAATAATAATAATTCTACCAGTTACTTAGGTTGGGATCACAGCCTGACAAGGAGAAGTCAGTCACAAAGGCCACTAGGTAATGAAGAAAGAGACAGAGCTAAACTATTACACCGTACATTTCCAAATGCCCTATTTGCACAAGTGACTTTCCTCACTTGATTATCATTTCTGGTGTATTTGGATTGTAAACATTTCTTATTGTTCAGCTATTTATGGAATAAATGACCGTTACTTATAAAATGCTTTCTCTTTGAAAAAAAAAGAACAAATGTTGTTTTTGAAATTAGTAACCCAAGAGCATAATAAAAGTGATAGAAATACATTGGTATGGTATTTTCTAACATCATAATCTTGACATCTAGCAAAAATTCAATTAGAAAAATGTTCAATGCTGATATTAAAGTCACTTTCATATAGCAACTTCTTTGTGAAAGAAAATTATAAGATCAAACAAAACTAGGTTTAAATTTCATTTTTTTCAAAAGTGGCATTCCAAATTTTATATTCTGGAAAAAAATTATTGTGAAATTACCTCAACCTAAATCTTGATAAATTAAGTCACAGTATCATTAATGTTGTATGACTTAGGAGCATCACTGGTGAAATTTTACTCCAAAAATTAAGGAAATTTGACCTGGAGTGCCTCTGGCCTATATTATGGCATCAATTGTCAAACTTTTTTTTTTCTTTTTAGCCACAGAATTGTTATTCCCGTATGTTGACTACAGACTCTGCCATAGTTTGGGAGCTATTAATATCTATCAGGATCAATTGTACATACTTGAACTAAGAAAAATTTACTTGACAACTCTAATGGCTGTGAAAAAGCCATTACTGAGTTATAGAAGAAAGGAAGAAAAAAGGCCAAGCCATGGCAGAGTCACAAGAGGAATTTTTCTCTTTCTCTTACTAACTCCTACCATTCTCCCTATTTTTAGCCCCAACTTTGCACCTTTAATCTGTCCCTTTGTTACAAAGTTAAATGCATATTTCTCAGTGCTATGCCTTTGTGTTTTGTTGAAAACAAGCATATAGGATACAGTGGAAGGATCTAGGAGCCGGAGGTGCTGGGAGCACACAGATCTCAGTGCAGGCTGATGCAATGGAAGGAACCAGCAAACACCAGGGATGAGACTTGCCTTTAAAAAGAGCAGCCAAGGGCATGAGGGCAATCTTAGAGGCGGTGTTTATCAGGCCCTCAGAGCAGCACTGCCTTGTGTTCAGCTCTGCCCAGAGCCTTTCACACAGTGAACAAGGGAATGATGCCACTGGCGAGTGGAGTCATTTCTCAGGGTTCTTTCCATTGTTTTCCAGAGAAACCCCACTCAACACATCCCTTGCAAACCTCAATTCCACACTTAAAGTAAATAACACCTAGAAAAGGTAAACTACAGAAGCTTTATAATTTTAGCAAAATGACTTGTAAATAGGTGCTGCAGAGGATTTGGGTAGACTTAATTTTCCTTTAAATAAAACAAAAAACTATACCGGGGGTGCCAAAAACAAATGCATATACAGTTTAAGAGATGTTATCTATGCTTAAGCAGTAGTTCGTCCCCGTAATCAGGAGTGTCTGGATGCTGTTGGTAACCACTTTGAGTGCCTCTTGTAATTGCAGAAGTCAAACGTGACTTGTATTCATCTTTTGTTATCGTATATATTGAGTATTACAATTTTAATACAGTTTTTCCTTTCTTAAAATGTGTGTATATATATTTTTTTGGCACCCTCTGTATAATTCTTCTTGCCATTTGATGAGTAGTTGCCATTTTCCCCAAATACATTAAGTATTGTTGTCTTTCCTTCTGATCCTGCCTCCTGTTCTATTTACATTTTATAAAGCTATAAAATGATTGTAAATGTATATTGTCCCAAAGGTTACTTAGGGAGAGAGGTGGAGAAAGGGGCTCTCTAGGAGCCGTGCAATTGATTTCCAAATAAAATGACCTGTTTTATGAAAATAATTCTATAACCTCAACATCTGTGTGGAATGCAGCCGAGGATAGAAATATCCAGGAGGATAGAAATGCATCAAAAAAAAAGAAAGAAAAAAAGGAGAAGAAGAAAGAAAGAAAGAAAAAAAAAAAGAAGAAAAGAAACAGATATTTTACTTTTAGCTCATCTTCAGATTTGCAAGGGACAATAAGTGAGATTCATTAGGCCATTTGTTTCTGTCATCTGCCATGATTCAAAATGAAATACTAAATGTTTCATGGACTCCGAGAAAGAGTAGAATTTGTCTTTGTGTTGGCTGTGCAAAGACGCTGTGGCTTACAGCCTCCATACAAGAGGCCTGACGGATGAAAGGGGGAAGGGTGGTGCCATCTGAATGATGATGGGCTAATATCATCACCCTCTTGTCAGCTGTAATAGGCTTTTCCTCACAGAAATAATTCATAAAACTGCTACATTATATTCTATCCCTGACAGGCCCTATCTATCCTCCAACCCAGCAGGCTCAGAACTAATAAGAAAATATGTGGTTCAGGAACCCTGAAAAATTAAACAGGTAGTTTATGAACAATTTGTTTCATGGGGATGTTTATTATGTTTATTAAATATTGAGCCTTTAATGTTTTCCCAGTGCAGATGATATCATAAAAATGCTGACTTAAGCCTCGGATGTATTCTTAGAAAATGACATTTTACACCACTAGTAGTACATAGTAAATAACTAAATTATAGCAGCTTATGTGTGTGTATAGAGACAGGATGTAGAAAATGTAATTTATAATGTATCTTTATGTACGTGTGTATGTGAGATGCGTCCTTGCCTATCCTCGTGTATCACGTTCAAGCTTTTATTGTGGGCTTAGGTTTACAAGTAAGTTGGGGAATACCATTATTTTAGCGCTTGTCTTGGGGAAGTTCAGCCTGAGGTTTGTTTTATTGCTTATACTAAAAAAGAAACCTTGAGTTCAGTGTTTTGAGGCATCGAGAGCACACATCCTCTGGGCACTAATAATAAACTTAATCAGAGGTGTTACTTTGTAAGTACAATTTTTATATAAATCCTTTATCTGGGTTTTCTCTGGAGGCCAATGTATGTGAACATATGAGGGCCAAACAGCTCCTGGTAATGTGATGTTCCTTATTTGAAAAGTATCACATTAGATACAGAAACTGTTTTGCAGTGAGCCGGCAGAGAAAGTGCATGACGCATGTTCTTCCTGCGCCCCTACCTTGTGCATTACTAGCTCTGCTGTCATAATATATTTAATCAGTGTGACAGTAAATGATCTTCCTCTGTAGACAAGCAAGTGGAGGATTATCTGCATCTTACAGGGTTAATGGCCCTTCCATAATAAACAATACCCACGGTATGAAAATAAGGCAATAATTCACGTACATATTTCAGAAAGCACATGCCCAAGGTGATTTACAAAGGAAGTGGGATCAAACCTGTGGTTAAATGCTATAGCATTCCAGGCCATAGCTTGACTGATCTCCGAAGGACATCTTAATTTACTGTATATTCCCACAGAGAAACATACACACAGGCGTTTTGTAATGAATACACCCTCGTAGGCTTTCACTGAGGGTATAGGTGCGTGTAATGTGAAAATTCCGGTGAAATAAAAAATATCAGCGTGAAGAGGTTAAATGCAGAGTCTGTTTGAAGAGAGGTTATCAGTGAATCAGCTTCAAGTGAGGGGAGTTCTTTAGGGGCCACTCATGGACCTTTATTTTCTAATACTTTTATAAATATCCAAAATGATGGCATAGAGAGAAACTGACCCCAAGCTTGAGGATAACCCTGAAAGCTAGCATCCAAATTAAGGGTGACTTTTATAACCTGTGAGGCATAGTCACAGATAAATGAAAAGGGATGGATAAAAGGGAGGTTGCCTTGGGTAAGGAAGCTGAGCTTACATATGTGAGATGGGGGATGCTTGAATTGTTGCAGGGGTGGCAAAAAGCTCTCATTGTGGATAATAAGCCAATTGATACCAAAACAGAATGAGTATCTAAAAATCATGAAAGATGCTGAAACTATTAACATAGTCTATCTTAGGGGGTATAATGTAATCTTTGTGTTCAGGACTCCTCAACTTCTGAGCTGTTTTTAATCTATTGGGTCGTCGTAAAAGTCATGACGTAGTTTTTCTATGCAAAAATGTGTCATGACTTTTCCGATGAAATGAAGATTGGTATGGAGAATTTGGAGGGAAAGGTTAAGGGATTCAGATGTGTCGCTTGCAGAAGAGAATGGTGATGCTGAATAATAATCTTTACCTGTAAAGGAGCTCTTCTTGTGTAGAGATGGGAACAAACTGTTTTCCTTCTTTCCCAGTAAACTGGTCCAACAGGGTGAGGTGAGATTAAATGCATTATTTTTATAGGGGGATCATTAAGTGTCAGATTAGGTAGCAAGGGAGGTATATTCTGTTGCTGAGATTTAAAAAATAGATTTGATCTTCATCTGTCAGGATGAAGATCAAAGCAGCCTGTCCTTAGCAGAAGGAAGTTGATTATTTAACCTCTTGTGTTTCCTTCCAGCTTTAAGAATCTATGAACCTGTACATGGCCAAGTCGCTACCTCTGAACACAGTTTCTAATATTTCCAGTGACAGTACCTTTTAATAATTATTGCAACAATCTGAGGCTTCTTTGGAAGTTTACTTCCAAAAAATAAAAACTGCAATTCTCTCTCCTTTCCCAAATACCTTCTCCCAATGGGCGGTTATTTTCTAATACAGTTGAAAAGTTATTCATTTAAACTCGACCCATTTGGAATTTTAAGTCCTGGCATAGACTTGCTGAGGTGAGCCCCTGGAGCTGACCCCCTCTGAGGCGGGTAACCCCTCCTATCTTGCCTGTGGCTTTCTGGGCAGCCTGAATTTGTTTCTGAAGACAAAAACCCTGACTTGGTCTGCACAAGAGACAGACAAAATGGACGGAGGTTTGTGGGGAGAAAAAATGTACTCTGGGTCATTAAAGAACCATGAACATCCCAAACAGCATTAGACTATGTTTAGTCTCAGGGGCACATGTTGTGTTACCAATTTTCAGACATCCCTTTTTAGAGGAAGGGCAGTTGGTGGCAATTAATTACCCCTGGATAGCACATACAGCTGCCACCTATGTATGGAAACAGAAGAGAAATTAGATTTAATTGGCCTTAGCACAATCAAGAATGTGGCATTTATGTAATTATGACTTGTTGGGAATGGAGCCGTGATTAGTTTTAGTTGTGTTTTTAATATTAATAATATAATTAATAACACATCCAGCATATAAAAGTGAAATAAGCTTCTGGGATGTTACATTAAAATAGTGTGTGTTATTTTTAGGAACACATGAAGTGTGTTCTTTTGACAATCAGAAAAATCTCAATTATATAAAAAAAATGAAGGTTTTCTTACCCTTGAGTGTCAGTCACATTGATTATTTCAAAGTTTTCCTTTATTAAGCCAAGTCCTGACGCATCCTCAGCAGAACCTGTATTAGTGGGTGAAATGATTCATTGAAACCCAATTTATTTTCTATTTTGGTCTACATTTTGGCTTTGAAGTTAAAATGTTTGTCATTAAGTGCCCTTGCATCTTTTACTTGGTAATAACTGGAATTTCTTAAAAGGAAAAAAAAAAACCAGGCATTTGCACAACTAGTACAGAAAATAAAACATCCTAACTCTACAGGACTTTTAAAATTGTCGTAATTCTCAAACACTGCTTTAATTTTTATGAAAATATTTGCCGAGAAAAATATCTTGCATCAGGTTAATAAAATAATTGCACTTGTACTCTGATTATTTATATGATATTATTCCTGGTGTGTATATCTTAAATAAAATCCTTAAAAGTAAGCTCCTGTAGTTTTTTTACCCTATGGCTTTCAGGATGAGCATTTGCTCCCAATTCAAGAGAATATACTGCATTAAAATTTCAATTCAAACAATCTGCATTTAAACTGATGGGAACGTCCCCCAAATGCCACACAGGCTAAATAAAATGAATGCTTCTGACTGCCACGCTGTATTAAAAAAATCTGTCTTATATTCCACACGTGCCAGCCATCTTTCTGCACAGTTTCACACAAAAGCAGCAGGATTAGAAGTGCTTTGCAGTTGCATCAAACATTCATAAACAGAGAGAGCGAAATATCCTGTGGTCTTACAGATGTTTATAAACTGAAGTAGTTGTGTGTTTGAGAGAGTAGGGACTGCATCATCCTGCCACACTTGTAGTGGTCACCTTGGCTTGCTGTGACATCTAGAGAACACTGCTTATTCTTAATTTCTCCACCTCTGCAAATAAGATACTGAAATTTTACACCCCAGAGAGAAATAGAGAGAAAGGTTACCAAGCTCAGAGGGTAAGCAGGAAGCTAGAAAGAGGCCACCCATAAATTCACAACATCGATGCTTGGAGAAGGTTATTTTACAGAGGACAGCTTTTGTACTTTCCTTTCCTTGAATTTGCTGTATTTTTTTTTCATCGTATAAAAAAATAAAACTTTCACTGAGGATACCTCTTCAGTTCATCAAACATTTTTGAATACCTGTTGGATGTATATATCCCTGTTCAGTATTAAATATGGATTTGGCCTCAAAAATCATGAACGAATCAGAAAATCAAAGCCATCATATGACTGATTTATGTGGTGCACCTCAGGAGCAGGTTCAAGGAAAACCTCTCCAGACCTGGAGTCAGGAAACCTAGCTGTCATTCTTCTTCTTCTGCCAGAAATTGACTATGTGATCTTGGGCTCATCACTTCCCTCAAGTTCAATTTCCTCATTTGCAAAAAGAAGTTAAACTCTTTAGGTGATCTCTGAAGCCCCTTCATATCTAATAGCCTATTATTGTTGTCTTTAGTATTGAGGGGAGGTGCTGGACCTTAACAAAGAGAAGAAAAAAAAATCCTAAAACTCAGAAGTGTCATTTTGTAAGAGTGTGTCAAAGGTCTACTCAAAGCGATGGAACAGTCTCTTCGCCAAAAAAATATCCCTATGAAGATCAACTCAGAGACCTACCAGGAGAGCAGGAATTAGGGGGAAACAATTGTTTCCTTTTCTGTTTCCAGAAGCAGGGAGACAATTCATAAATTTGAGGGAACTCCACCCACTGTTTGATGTGCTGTGTTCCTCTGCAGACCGCGTTCCACCTGGCATTGGGGTTTTGAGCATCTGGCCTGCTGGCCTTAGCCCTTTGCACAGGGCTCAGTTTGTGCTGCGGAAACACCCCAGCTGCCCCTTGAATCAGCCTTTAACAGGAGAATGAGACAAGCAGAGTGAGTACCACACCTCAGATCGTAGCTGTGTTTGTCATTTGACACCATGCATCAGAATTCGGCAAATACAAAAAGGTTGGACAATTAAGTTCATGAACTCAATTGTCCGACCTTTGTATTAGCATGTATGTGTACATTTATACGTGTCTATAAACATAACCCCCAGTTAGTTCCTGTTAACTTCCTGTTTTTGTCTGATTAGTTGTGGGACTGTTTTCGAGATCTGCCAGTTGGAAGAAGCTACGTTTGTAAAGTTAAATGAACTTGGGCAGAGAAACACTCCATTATATGAGAAATTACATATAAACATATTCAAATTGAAATACTCATTGTTACTTTAAGCTAATGACAAGCATCATTATCCAAAGTGGTGTTGGTTTGGTGCAGGAGATGTGTGTGCTCCTAATGTACTTTCTTTAGTTTTTTCAGGGAAACCCCTCAGATACAGTCTAACAGCAGCATGTACCTGTCTGTCAGTAAAGAAGTTCATGATATGAAATCACCACTGTAGCAGCCGGCAGAGACAGGCAGCAAGCAACCCGTGCTCAACAGAACACCCAAACCTTTGGTGGCAAAAACGGCAGTTGCAAAGCAACCATGAAGGGTGGAGATTTTATTTCCTATTACTCCAGTCCCATCTTCCCATCACTCTTGTACAGAATATATAACTACAAGAAAGACTTCCAATGAGAAAATGGCATCAAGCATTCGTGTAGCAATTATACTCAAAACATAAATATTAAAAACATACACACACCCAAAATCAAGAAAATAAAGCCAGGTGTACATGAGATGTTTGCAGTTTATAAACATCCTTCTTTGCTGGGTTCAACTACAAATACAATGTATCCACAATTTCATTAGTGACATGTCCCTTAAAATGTAACTCATTACCTTTACAAATAAGTCTTTAGAAGCACTGAGAATGAAATGGCTGGCTGGAGCTAGTATTTCATTCACAGGGAAGAAAGGGCATATGTGTTCATTATGCATGCGGCTACTTAAATAAGGCTTTCTACGTAAAAATAGTTTTCATTTTGTGCTAAAAAAATGTAAAGGTACATTTTTCAGTTTTAAGCTGAAAATTCTGTACGTCGGGGTGGCTCTAGTTGCCTTGGGAAGGTGCTGCCTTTTGCTGGAATTTGTTACGTATCTTGGAGTTATGTCTGGTCTCCTGTTGATACCATGTTGGGAACCTAGGGAGTGGGAAATGATTCCGAGGTTGAGAAAAGGAAAGGGATCCATATTTTTGGCTCAGAAAAAACTTATATTTATTAAAGGTCGTTTTTCAGATGTGATTTTCAGGCCACAAGCTGATTTTGTAGATTTGTATTTGGGAGAAAGGTGGAAAGGAGCAATGAATGACTTCTACACAAACTTGGCTATAGTGTACAAAGGTAACACATGTGTTTCTACCAGCAATCTCTTCTTTAGAAACAATGAGGTGCTGCATCTGAGACTGATTTCCAGTATCCTACTGCAGAACTGAATGCAGAGACTTTTCTTATTATACGTTTTTCTTGTTTATTGGTTAATAACTTTGATTTAAGTTTTGCAATCCTGAAGTGAAAGAGACTCCATTGGACTTGGGGCAAGTTTCACTACTTCCGTGATAGAAAACAGGCATGTTGCAACTGATACAGCTACTAGAGGGGATCAGATTAGCTGTCCCCTCTGGCCCCAGATGTTTATCTTATTGAGAGGTTTTCCTTGCCTCAAATTCCACTCCCTCTGTCCTGTGATTTCCTTTCCCTTGGGGGAGCTATTTTATCTTGTCTCCAGCTGCCCATCAAAAGAATAGCACAGCTCTGAAACCAGAGGGACAAATTAAACTAACTTTAAAGGAAAAAAAAAAAAGGTTTTCATGTGAGTGTTTTATAATTTTGAAAGACTGAAAAAGTTGCCTGCACATCATCCATTGCAAATACCTGGTAAACAATGGGGAACACAAACTGTGAGGGGAAAAAAAAAATTTAGACTTTGCCTCAGGAGGAATAAGCAAGAGAGGATTTTATTATTTCCATGTGTTATTTTGAATATATTATTCTTAACAGCGCTTAGCACCTTCATGATACTAAATTATTTTAAAATGATAATATTTTCCCTCCTTTCTAAGTCATCTCTTCTGTGGGTGTTGTAGGGTACAGGTGGTAGGCAGAAAACTCAGAGATTTTGATCTTGCATACGAAATATTCCAAGTTAAGTTTTTACATACCCAATTTGATGCTGGGTGACAAACCATGGAGGTTGAATATGACTACACAATATTTCCAGAATAGGTATTTTCATGGGTTTATTAAAATTTGTATTTATAAAGCCGTGTTAATTTTTTCACATTTGTATCTTGCTTAACCCTCCAACTTCCCCGACTGCTATTTTAGAGGAGGTGGTACTTTTATGTAATTTACAGAGGAGGGAGGTTAAATGACTTGATCCAAGTTGGAGGCGATGTTATCACTAGAGGCTGGGTGCTGTCTCTTCTTCCTCATGATAGAGCCAAAGTAGACACAGATTTTACTTGAAATAGAAATCAGTGATCTCGCTTGAATCGATTTCATCTTTAAGTTCTAGGAAACCAGGACCTTTGCCTTAAGAGAGGCTAGAAAGGGCTTCCTTTCTAATCCACCTTAAGGGAGACACAAAGAAGGAAACTGACTTTTGTGGAGAAACCTTACCATAAAATGTTTTCAGTTGGAATCCCTCTCTGTTCTTTGCTCTTAGGTTTGTTGTTTCCGAAAAGGATGCTAAGCTTCATACAAGGAATATCTGACTCCTAAATCAGAGCTAGACCCAAATGAAATGGTATCCCTACCACCCCCTTTCTTTGTGATGGGCGGCCTTTAGAATGTTTCTCTTTCCTTCTATTGCTCTATCTTATTGCTATTTTTCCCTATTAAAACTGTCTTTCAGGAAATAAATTGGTAGAACTTTTTTGAATTTCTGAGCATTCAGGTTATGTTTTACATGCACAGATTTTAAAATATGATTTTTAAAATTTTCTTATTTTTTATTTTTCAATTATAGTTGACATGCAATATTATTATATTAGTTTCAGGTGTACAGTATAGACATAATTTACAAAGTTACTGATTTTATTATTTTTAAGTTTGGGTGGCAACTCACTGAGTCACGAAATTGACATATGGTAGAAGCCACTATTTTTAAGAAATAAAGTAGAATAGATAAGAGGATATTAAATTGGCTTAGAACTGAAATGAGTGTAACCCATGTAGGAACAGTAAATACTAATTTCTGAAGCTTTTGTTTCAGTTGTGTGTATTTACCTTAAAAGTTAATTTTTTTAAATTGCAGGTGATGGTCAAAAATGTTGGAAAACACTGATCTGAGGGGTACAGAACAAAAACTCATCGTGGTATGTATGTGTCTTGTTCTTTGGGATGTTTTAACAGTGTCTCTATTCCTGGTGGAAGGATGGCTAATTTCAAAATGTGTCCCTTTTGTTTTTCATCTCATCATATTTCCAGAGTTAATTTTTCATTCAAAGGTATCACTTCACTTCACTAATGAATGTACGTAAAAAGTTCTTTGGTTTAACATTGTTCATTGCTAGGTATTTGCAAATGAAAACAACAATGAGATACTATACGCACCTATTAGAATGGTGAAAATCCAAGACACTGACAACAGTGACCACTGGTGAGGATGTGGAGCAATAGGAACTTGTTCATTGTTGATGGGAATGCAAAATGGTACAGCCACTTTGGAAGACAGTTTGACAGTTTCTTACAAAACTTGATGTGCTCTTCCCATACAAGCCAGCAATCACATTCCTTGGTATTGATGCAAATGAATTGAAAAACACGTGCACACCAAAGATGGGTATTTATAGCATCTTTATTCATGAGGTCAAAACTTGGAAGTAACCAAAATGTCCTTCAGTAGGTGAATGGATAAATAAACGGTGGTCCATCCAGACAATAGAATATTACTCAGTGCTAAACAGAAATGAGCTACCATGGCAGGAAAAGTCATGGAGGAAACTTAAATGCCTATTGCTAAAAGAACATGCAAATGAAAGAAATGAATATGGAAAGGCTACATACTGTATGATTCCAACTACATGACATTCTGGAAAAGGCAAAACTGTTGAGATGGTAAAAGGATCTGTGGTTGCCAGAGGTTGAGGGGAGAGGAATAGGCAGAGCACAGAGGATTTTTAGGGCAGTCAAACTATTCTGTATGATACTACAATGGTAGACACATGTCATGATACGTTTGCCCAACCCTTAGAATGTACAGCACTAGCAGTGACCCTTAATGTCAGCCATGGACTTGAGATGAAAATGACATGTCAGGATAGATTCTGGATTGTAGCAAATGCTCCTCTATGGTGCAGGATGTTGATACTTGGAGGGGCTGTGAACATGTGGAGGCAAGAGTACATGGGAACTCTCTGTACTATCTGCTCAATTGGCTGTGAACTTAAAACTGCTCTAAAAATAAGGTTAGTTATTTCAAAAAAGGGTTATGCACTAAAATGTTGATCTGTATTGCCAAATGGGCCTTCAAGAAATTATACCAATTTATTCTTCCATGAACATGATATGGGAGTGTCAGTTTCCTTACAACTCACACCAACTCTGTGTACTCTTAATTTTGCAATATATATTTACCACCCCAATATGTGAAAACTAGTATCTCACTACTGTTTTAATGTGCATACCTTTCATTTATGATGAAAGCATTTTCCTGTGTTTATGAGTCACTCATACCTTTTTTTATAACTACCTGTTCATGTTCTTTGATAATTCTGTGGTTTTGAAAGTTCATTTTTAAAAAATCTTTAAAACGTGTTTAAAAGGGTGCATTGGGTCCTTTAGAAAAAAAATCTTAATGTAAATCTGAAACAGAAGAAACAATTAGCGATACGTGGTGAAAAATGACCGTGAAAGCACAGGAACCATTGCCGTGCAGATCTGGCCCGTTCCTCAGGCAGCCTGGAGATGCCAGCACTGGTCACAGGTCTAGACTCCAGTAGCTGTGGGTTACAGAGCAACACAACCTTTGTCTCCAGGACCATATTCTTTTTTTTTAGTTTCAGGTGTACAAAACAATGTAATAGACACTTCACCCCTTGCAAAGTGGTAACCCTCCTCCCCCAATCTGTTGCCTCTCTGATATCGTACATAGCTGTTACAATTCCATTGACTCTATCCCCTATGCTGTACTCCATATCCTGTGTATATATATATATATATATATATATATATATATATAAAATTATAATTGACATGCAATATTATTCAGCATCAGCATATTCTTAAAACAAAGACTCTGGAAGTCTTTCTCTTATGCTCCTCTTCCTCCTAAGGAGATAGACTGAAACAGAATGAATAGGAGGAGGAGGTAAGGAAGAAACAAGCAATAGGCGCAGACATTTTTAGCAAACCCATCAGAAGCTGAAGAGGACAGACAAAGGAGGTAAACCCAGAACATGGGAGCAGTCACAGTCCTGCAGGGCAGTTGGCTCGGGCTCGGTGGTGGAAAGCAAGAGCCCAAATGCCAGCACTGTTGTGGGATCTGCAGACTTGTCTCCAGATAATTATAGCAGATTCAGACAAATCTATTTGCAGCCCCTGTAATTGAAAGCAAGCGGCAGGGAGCTCTTATCTTGTCTGGATTGCTTCAGGCACCGCTCCCTTAGCCAAGCTCCCCACAGCCACCGATGTGCTACAGCTGATGGTCTAGTCAGGGAAACAATATGCCTCACATGTGTCCCCACCCCAAGGGGCTGGCCTCACACCCTCAACCCTCCAGCCAAAGCATGGTTGGGGGCCAGGAAGAAGCTCTTTGGATTTGCCAAATCAGTCCTTAAGAAGGCAGTGAAAGAAAAATTGGGGCTTCACCTGGCCAATCAGACCCAAAGAAGATGTTCTTTGTGGTCCAGTTGTACGTAGCTAAGTTAGGTATTTTGTTAGTACTATTTTTTTGAGGGCCATTGCTGATTATCTGTTTACTTATTGATCTAACATTACTGGAACATTGGGATGCAGACTACATGGTGGGTAGATCCAAATCCTTCATGCTTCTGATTATGAAGGATACAAGCTCCTTTGCTAGGGCTTTGAACTTTTTGTCTGGATTGGCAATCACAGAAAGCCTCCCTCTCCCTCCCCCACAACTGTTTAGCTACATTTAAATTATTTTTCCTGCCCCCAGTGGAAATGTCACTGGAATTCTGTCTCCGGGCGTGTCATTTTCACGTTTGCATCTTAAATAAATAGACAATCCCAAATGGAGGTGAACCCCAAATTACGTTTCCGTCGTTAGCCCTATAATAATTTCAGACTATATCCAGACTCCCCCACCCTAGCTCCTGTCGCTGTAATCCCTCCATCGTTCCATTTGCTTGCCTTTATTATGTAGTCTACCTTCGCCAGGGCAATGTGTCAGGAAGCATCCCGTCTGTAAGTGACTAGAGTTAAAATCATCCTCAACAAATCGGCGACGCGATCGGCTCAGAGCCGTGCTAATAATGCCATCCTGTCAGCTTCCACGCTTTTGATAAACACTCCTTCCCAGCGAAGGATGTGGGGAAGTTATGTAATCATTTGGAAATATGTCAACATAGCAGTGGGATTGGGGCAATTAAGCCTGTGCTTCTTAGGTAAATGTAGAATGGGGTCAGAAAAGTGGGTACTTATACCCAATTTAGGGATGGCGTCTGGAACCCATTCATTTGTTTAATATCTCCTCGTTTGTGTACTGTTGGGATTTCTCCAGGGAAGAGTGGCAGAAGGTGGGGAGAGGGAAGAGGGGAGGTTGAGTAACAGAAAAAATACTAAATAGGAGATAGAAAGTATGTGTGTGTGTGTGTGTGTGTGTGTGTGTGTGTGTGTGTGTGTGTGTGTGTGTGTTTTGGGGGCAAGGGTGAAGCGGTTTCCTTTCTGTTCACCCTCCTCTGACTTCAAAATAGCCCCCACCATCCTCTGCCCTCCTCCTGGACAAACATCCTGCCAAGCTGCTGGGCCTTTCTCCACAGGTAGTGGACACCTCCTGCAGGAGGGGGTGCCCTCACTGACAAGCGCAGCAACCCCCAGCCGTGTCGCTTGGCTGGAGCTCTGACACTTGTCCACGATGAGCAGTGACAAGGTTTCTGTCTCTTTTAGTCCCGAATCCCATAAAGTGCAGGGGACCCCACAGTGCCTGCACAATTTGGTGCACATTTCATAATAATACCTCCCACCTTCCTATTCCTCCGTTGTCGCCTTGTTGTGTTTTGCTTGTTAATTTTGGCTTAAGTTTTACAAATATCCCTTTTTTCTGGTCACTCTTTCAGCACAAATCTGGGGTACATCATTTCTGTGAAGGCAAGGGAAGTCAAGTTAGCATTTCCAATTCTTATCAGGTCAGTGACTCAATGCCAGACAAATCCGGGTGGGTTGGCCGCTTATAAGAAATGACAGCACATCTGGGTTGATGCTTCACCTTGCCAATGACCGCAAAGAGATTGGACTCCAAGCCTACCAGACCCATTGCTGGGGAACTGTCACGTGTGGCCAATGCATCCTGGGTTTGTGGTCCTGGAGGTCTATTTCAGCTTCCTGTGTCGGTTTCTTAGGCTATAGTTTGAGGCCTGTGCCTGGCTGGCACAATGTTTCCCCAGCTTTTACTGCCCAGCACAGCTGCTCCTGTGGCGGGTAATTGGAGGGAAGGTGGATTTCCAGGAATGCGTGTGGTGTTTAGTCCTGCATCCTGGTGTTTGTGGTCACTGTTGCTTCTGAGGCAAAGTGCCAGCCCTTGAAGTAAGAGGTCAGAGTTGCTGGCTGGAGGATCTGTGCTTACACCTTCACTGGAAGGCCTGTTGTCTGGAGGTGGACAGTGGTGGGAAGTGGGGGAACGAGAGGAGGAGAGCGCAGCGTGGACCAAACGGGGAAGCCGGGCGGGAGGGCGGGTAAAGAGTGTGACTGTTCAGATGTTTCCTTTCCTTCCTCCCAACTCTTCTTTTGTCCTCTGCACCCTCCTTTTTTCCTCCACACTCTTGTTTCTGATCTCATCTGGAATCGGCTCTTGACCTGTCTCTCTATTGTTAATGACCATGCTGTCTCCCAGGTGTTTCCCACTGTAAGGCTGAGAATAACACGATGGGGAAGAGAGGAAACAGCAAGGGGTCAGATTGTCAAGCCTTGGAGTCAAAAGTGGGGTTTGATGAAACAGCAGTGTGTAAGCAGAGAAAAGAGAGAGTGGGCTTGTATCAGTGTCCATAGTCCATCAACACATGGTAGGCCCAGCACTTGCTGAAATCAATAATTGTGATGTCAAAGAAGACAGCTCCTCTCCCACAGATACCCTGTCTTGCTGAGATTTGGGAAAACTACTAAAAATGCCAGCTACTATCTACAAACACCCAGCCACAACTCCCTATACACAATACAGGAATCAACTAAGAGTAATTCTTCACAAGCTCTGCAATGTGATTGTAGAGTTTAATTTGTAAGCAAGGCCTTTTCTTCATGAGGAGCACAGTAATCTTCATCAGAGTGATAAGGCAAAAGAAAAATTGGAAAATATTTATTTCAAGAAGCAAGTTAAGTCCCAATTTAATAGTTTTGTGGAGTCATGTTAAAAAAAAGGATATTAGGCCAGGAGTGACAAATTCCAAAGCAGAAAATGATAGAATTAAATTTGTTTGATGATATTAGTAGACTAGGAACTCCAATTAATTTGGGAATATTGATGGTACCTGATATGTGGTTGAACTTTAGGATAATTACAATTTCTGAGGTAAAAGGTATTATAGTAGATGAGATATATTAATATATATTATATATATGATAGATAGATAGATATTGTTATGCCATAATATGCACATTTGTATGCATTATAGTAAAACAAACAAAAACAAATCTCACCCTTCATGAATCCTCAAAGTCGGTAGGTTCAGGAGAACTATTAATTCTGGACAGAGAATGCTCAACAATAAAAGTGGAAAATGTCTAAGATTCCATCACTTGGAGATTGAGTGACCTTATTAAGAGATAAGCTTGTTATTTCATAAGTAGTCCACTGATTTTTAAAAATCAATCTGTACAGATTACTTAGGGAACTGCTTACCCCAAATATTGTTGAAATTACTAGAAAAATCTGGCTGCACACATCCATTCCCTGTAACTATTTCCTCTGCCAGAGAGAACATTGAGTCCCTCCCATCCCCCACCACCAAACCCTCTCCTTGCTTTTCAAGGAAGTTTAGTTTTTCATGAATTTGAGATGACACTATGACCCAAAAAAAAAAAAAGTGTTTCCTACCTATAAGAGATTCTTAGAGTTTTATAATTGTAATTATTATAGTACATTGATTTCTGCATCGTTCTTGTTTTGAGCTATGTATTGTAATTAGGCCTACCTGGTTAAAAATGATTCAGATTAACATGAAGATTTTAAAAGGCATCCCCATTTTGTCTTAAATGAAAACAACATTTCATGAATCCTTTGGTTTGCCATAATGCAGAAGTCAGAAGCTGTGTGAGTTTTTGGACACTAATCTTCATCACTACATTCTACTGAAATTGAAGGAACTGAGGAGAAAATAAAAGAAAAACTCTACCGGAAACTGAGTTTCCTATTGTGTTCTGTATTCTGCTACTTGAAGGAGAGAGTTAGTAAACATCAGACATTAAAAAGGAGAGATGTCCAGGTTATACTCGGGAGTCAAAATCAATTCAGCTCAAACTCCTGTGCCTGTCACCTCTTGAGCTTTACTTCTATACCCTGAGAATTCATGTTCAGAATACTGACTTTAAAAACTACAGGATCCTAAAGTAAGTAACAAAGAATTCTATTACAGAAGAAGCTCTCTTAACCTTAGTCCAGATAATCACCTCTGGACTAACTGATCTCTCCTCTTCTTTCACAAAACTCGGTGGCTGATATCATCTGCTCTGAACTCTGGCGAGTGTATTGACACACTTCTCCCACCTGTTGACTTGTGTGTTTGCTCAGAGCCAGTTGTGTTTGCTCCAAATCTGATTATGTCAGTTGTGCTTGTTCTTATAATTACATAACTTAATTAAATATTATGTAAACTGATGAATTAAAATAAGAGAAGAGAACTGTTGTTTCTGTTGAATATTTTGAAGTCTCAAGAAAGCTGTTACTAAAAAATGACTACCAAAATATGGGAGGGCAGAACCACTGATTGAGAGAAAACATAGTTTATCAATCTAGACTCTCCCCTGAGATGAATACACGATTGTCATTAAGTTTTTAATTCAGTTCAAATTGGCAGTCATGAAAACTGCATTTTGTTGTTGTTGTTGTTTGGGTGACTCCCGTTGAACTGACATTTTTCTTTCACACATTCATTCCTTTTTTATTCAACAAACAAATATTGACCATATAGTATTTCTAGGACCTATCCTAGACATAGAATTCAAAGTCACTGGCCTTTACGGGCTTATCTGTAGTAGGGAGAGAAAGATACTTAAACAGATAGTGGTAATATCACTGGAGTTTTGAGGACAAGTAAGATTTGGCCAGGTAAAAGCAGTATTTGTGAAAATCAGAAATGTGAAATAGTGTGCCATTTCAGGGGACCACTTGGAGTAACAAATCATGAGGTTAACAAGGTTGGCAGCAGCCATGGGTCTCGGTCCTGAACTCTGAAGTTTCAGCTTTCTTCTGAAAGCCATGAAGAGTTGCTGAAGGGTTTAAACCAGAGTTACAGTATCAAATTTGTGTTTTAAAATAATTACTTTGGCATCAGTTTAGAGTTTAGATTAAAGACACCAAAGGCCGTTAAGATGATATTGTCCCGTTGAGAAATGATCAGTACCTGAATATCCAAATTAAGGCACTCTTAATAGTGAAGTTGTATGGGGTGGGGTGGGGAGGAGAGAGAGGGAAAGAGAGAG
>NW_017731480.1:111752-129355 GCF_001890085.2 Hipposideros armiger
AGAGAGAGAGAGAGAGAGAGAGAGAGAGAGAGAGAGAGAGAGAGAGAGAGAGAGAATATGAGAGATTAGTTCTGTTTCTAAAGTTTTATCCAACCAGGATTTAATTCAGATCAATTATGGTCTTAGCAACACATATACAATATTCTTTTATAGTAAAATAATTGAGATTTGATTTTCAAGAACATTATACTTGGATTTTAGGATATTATGGTAAGGAACAATTAATAAAATTATTCCAATAATATTTTAATTGATAAATTATATAAATCAATAATGCGTCCAATTTAGGAAAAGTGTGTGTCTTAAACTCTGGTTCTTCTTATTGATTCCCCACTAGTTAAGTGACAGAAGTAATCGTTTTAAGCGAATAATTTCACTCTTTGTTTTCCTGGCTAATACTTAAGAATATCCAGAAGTGCATATTAAAAGTTGGTTTAATTGTGGGCTGGGCTGCTGTACTTCCACATTATTCTAAACATGATACTGCCTAAATTTAGAATGGATTCCTGTCCACTGATGATCAAAATTGATTTTGTTAGAAAATATTAAAAGCTGGGCTTGGAAAATAAATATGTAAAAGCCAATGTAGACTTGGGGTCATTAGTCTCCACTCTAGATATGCTTAAATAGATCAAGCCCCAGAATAAAACAAAACATAATTTTCTAACAAATACTCTTATATGCTCAGTAAAACTGCTTAACACCGTCTTCTGTGATAGAGAAAACCCTATTATGCTGGAAACCCCATAGACAGGTATTTTAAAACCAGGTGACAAGATGTATTCTTATATGTTGAGTGATTTCTGGGTCATTGTGTCAACACTAATTTTCAGTGTAAAAAATAAAATCGTACTTCTGCTTTAAAGGTTGGTATTTAAATTCACCTGGAAAATAACATGATTAAAGTGTGAGCCTGGACAACGCTTCCTCAGGCAATAGATACAAAATCTCAACTCTTAACGTACAGTAAGTCTGAAGCAAGCATCTTTATCCCTCTTACTGTCTTACTTTGTTAGCTAAATGTGTATTGTATAGTTGAAAGCTTTAGCACGTCAACTAACAATGCACTTTTTTTCTTATTCAAAGCTTTAAAAAAGGATCTTAATAATTTTTCAGTTCCACAGATAAGATCGTTGTAAATGTCCAGCTACGTAAGATCAGGATTAAATCATTTGTAAGCAAACTAGCTTAGAAACTAGCAAAAAACACCCCAGACTCCCTGTCTTCTTTTTTTTTTTTTATTCACAACACTGTGCTGCAGGTAATTTTGAGGTGGCAGCACTCCATTTATTGTACAATTATGTCATGTTATTTTCCTATTGCCACAGAGCTGCCATGAAGCATGCTTCATATATGCCTGAAGAGTTTACCTTGTATGAATATTTGCATTAAATAAATGAAAATTCACCTCTTTCTACAGATATCATGCAGAGACACAAAAGTGCTCCCTGCTATTAGAAATGGGCTAGTACAGACTATAAAAATTGTAAATGAATTTTTGGTTGATTTGTTCCATTTGTATAAAATAGATTGAACATGCAGCTTTATGAAAATGTGTTTATTTAACCAGAAACCACAAATATTTTTAAGAATGCACTTTCCTATTTAACTTTTAATTCCGAGAGTTCTTTTTATGAATGTTCATAGTGATTTTATTGAACTGTAAGCTAAAATAAATGTGCCAGTGGGATTTTGTTGGGTTTTATTATTTTTTTTGTCAGTAGAGTATTTACTTGGGATAGAACATAAGTTTTAGAGCTACGGTTGATGGAAGGTTGAAATAAAACATCTGCAAAAGCAGAGAGAGCAGATTCAGGGAGACTTCTCTCTGAGTATTGAACAGTCAAGTCAATGTGAATGCTAATGGACAATGGGAAGCTCCCATAATCATTTTATATATTTTGATTCTGACTAAAAATTCCAACATGACCATGCCTTTCTTTAGTTGCAGCCTTAGCAAGAGAAAGCTGGGTCTTTTATTTATATAGTAATTGCATTACTATCCTGAAATGGTAGGAAACCAAATCAAAATGGCAATCTCCGTTGTGAATACTGGTGCTTGTACTCTTTTCTCCACAAAAAAGCACATAAATATACACATATACAAATAATATAATATAATATAATATAATATAATATAAATTAATGTTTTGAGATAGAAATTAAACAACAGCCAAGGAAAAAATTACATCCAGTGAAATGAAGACACAGTAAAAATCTATTTTGGTTATCCTGTCGGTAATTCATGCTGGATAATCATGAGCCCAGCAGTTAATGACCTCTACTCTGATACATTAAGTCCAACCAAAGATAATGGTGTCCTGGGTAAATTAACAAACCCAGTGGTAAACTTGCTTCCAGTTCAGCAGGAGACAGTGTGCAAATTAGCATTAGTTCTTAATAAGATCAGTGTCCTGTAATCCACAGTTCTCCAGTGTTCATAAGGCCGTCTCTTTTCAGGTGAAAATTTTTTCTCCCGAGAAGCCTGGCACAATGTATTCTTTTGACAGAGATTGTTGTCATCCTAATAAGTACCCCACCTTAAAACTTTCTCCATTTTTCCCACTTCCATGCTGTGAAAGCTGCTGTGAGTTGTTGAGAATGATCATTCATTTGTAAGCTTCTTTAATAATGTTTTCGTTAGATGTTGAGGTTCCCAGCAGAGGCAACCAAGAATTTGATTTCATAATTATAACCATTCTGCAAAAGTTATGGTCAGTGTATGGGCAATCTTGGTAGAATTTACTAATCACCACTTAATTTGTCTTTATCAAGCAGCATTTATATTTTGTTCAATAAATGGATGCCCCATGGACAAGTAGGCCCTGAGTTATTTTGTAGCACACTGGGTCTCTTCTGTGGCTGGGTCTGTACTAGGTTGTGTTTGCCAAGGGATAAGACCTGCAACACAGGGAGGAGGCCTTTAAAAAGTCTATTTTAAAGCTGTGTTTTACTACAGGGTTTAGAAAATTATATCTTTGGTATGCAATTATTAAAAAGAAACCTGTAATACATATGATACTGGTGCCCAGCTGCTATTTTATTTGAAGCCGATGTATTTGGCTTTTATAAGGTACCACTAAATGTGATATGTGCAGTGTTAGTGTTTCAAATAAGCGACACTTAAGTTCCTAAACAAATGTCTATGTGTTGTATGTGTGTATGTTTGTGCACATATGTATGCATGTGTGTCCATGTGCGTGTACAGCCACTTATCTTAGAATCGAAGCACATGCAATGAAAGTTTGATGCATATTTGGATGGGTTTGGGATGTTTGGGATACAACTTCCCACAAATTCTCTGTCAAAGTTTTGTAAGTAAAAAAAAGTTAAATACATGGATCTTGTCTGAAGAATCCTCTCACCATAAAATGTTTACCTTTTGTGACATGTACTATTATTTCATGATTATGTTAAAATACTCTTAAAGAGTTTCACATGTTAACCAGCTACTAAGAATGCCTTAATAGGGTACTAATTTTTGTTAGAGGTGTCTCGACAATTTGAATTTTATATGCATGCATTATGTTTTCTTAAAATGGGAAAATTATGCATCTGAAGGAATCTGTCTAGAATAATGGGGTTCTATAGAGGTTACTTTAATCACGTTCTCCAGCAGTTATAGCTGTTTTACATCTTATTTGCAACAAAAGGGAGCTCTAATTATCTTCAAAAAGAGCATAAAATGGTGTGTCTTGGTGCTGATGTAATGTTGATTCCTGAATGCTGCTGATAGGAACTGACAACTAAATGCATGTCACACTTTTCAGAAATCAGCCGTAGTGACAGGATAACCACCTTTTGTGACCTAGGAGCCCAAAGAGGGAGTATATATTTGCCTCTTAAGTAGAAACAATTTGCAGTCTTTCTTTTTTTTAAATAAAAATATACTTGTCCCTAGGTTAAAAATAATATATTTACTCTAATGTTAAAACTTGCTTATGTGATTTAAATTTTAAAAGCCACCTACTGTAAATTATTCTAAGTCTATTTAATGCCAGGTCAAATCATAGGAGAGAAGTGTAGCCTGATCCTCTGCGCATCTCCCCCCATTTCCTTGGTTTCTTTTTTTTAGCTTTTTTTTTTCTTACAGACACAGGTGGGTATATATTTATGCCCAGTACTGGCGTCCTGCATATATGATTAACATGTGCTTGCAGTTTTATTTCCAACTCACACGGATCTCATTTATAAATACAAATGAGATGCATATAGCCTATTACAAAATATTAAAATTAGAATTGAAAAGAAGATTGCATATTTTAAGTCTGGCTGCAGTACTCATGTTATACAGTGCTTGTAAGATTGAACTGGTCTACTCTGAGCCTCGGATATGAAATTAATCAAAGCAGGTCTGTAATATACTGCAAATAACCAACCTGCACCACAAGACTTGATTTAATGTTCACATTAAGCGATGGTGAGCTGGTCTAGGGAAGAAGCCATACTCATCCATACATGGCATGTTCAAATAAACAGAACTCAACCTCAGAAGCAAGGCTGAGTCTTTGTGGACAATAAAACCCATACTTTATACCCAGAGAGACTTTTATGCACAACAATGACATGACATCAGGTCCTATTGCTTCTACCTGTCTTTACTCCTCTCCTGCCTAGAGTGGGAGACTTGACAGGGGGCCAGAGGTAAACAGCAGAAGAGAGATTGTCCTGTGTTATATACACAATTACACAAATCATAACTGCTTAGACCTGAGCAAATTTTCAGCGAGCTCTGAATTTTGAACATACAATACACGTTTATGGTTCAACTATTTACAGAGTGGATTAATCTGCTTTAAGAATTAAGTTGGCACTCTTTTTCCCTTTGCCCAGCTAGCTTTCAGGTTTTCAATAATACAACTGAACTATAAGGAGTAATGGCAAGCAGGAAGATGGAGAGAATGAAATAGAAAGGGGGAGGGAAGCAGAGAGATGTGGGAGATTTTATATATATATATATATATATATATATGCAGTGAAGTTTGATAAAAATATAAATATGCTCAAATAATTATTTGTTTTTAAGATTCTGTGCACCTTCCACTACAAATTATAGTAAATCGAAAGTGGCTATAAATAAAACTGTTTGAGCAGATGGTACAATTCAAATGAATTCCTCGATTCATCCAACAAAAATTACAAGCTCTCTTTTCTTTCCAGCTTTATAGAGATATAACTGACATATAACACTGTGGACGTTTAAAGTGTACAACATGATGATTTGATATTTGTATATATTAGAAAATGATCGCCACAATAAGGTTAGTTAACACATCCATCACCTCACATGGTTGCAGTTTACTTCAATTTCTCTTGAGGTAGTGAGTACCTCAGGTTTTCAGAACACAGCAGAGAACAATATAAACCAAAGAGATGACATTGTTCTTGGGGAGATATGGGATATCATTAAAAATCAAATTACAATCATGATAAAGTAAAGGGGAAGTGTAGGGTGCACTCGGATGTCAGGGAAGATACCCTTGAGGAAATGACCACAAGCTCTGGAGGAATTAGCTACAGGAGCTGGGTAGGGACAGAAGAGAGGGTGGTGGCTGTTGGTGTTGGTAGCAGCTGTGGATAAGGTGTGGTAGAGTGAGTGATGTTGTCCCCGGAAGTAAGCCACTCTTATATTCCCTTGGTTGGAAGAGCAGTAATACTCTTCTCTTTGCTTCTGAGTTCAAGGAGAGTTTCTTGGAGGCTCTGTGATGATAGAAAACCAATTGTTCGAGTACTGTCCAAACAAACTAATTTCTTTTTGCTGTTGTTCTTAATATAGATTTTGGAATATGAAAAGGCTTACTCCAACAATTTCTAACTGTGCAACTTGGGGCAATTTACTTAGTCTCCATTTCCTCCTTTGTAAAATACAGATAACTCCTACCTTACCGGGTTGCTGTGAAGAGTAAAATATGTGTAGCATCATATCTAATATACAGTAGGTACTCAGAAAAACACATTCCTAGCTAATTGAGTTTAATAAAGAAAATGTTTCTGGAAAACATTTGGAGATAAAATAGAAGAAAATAAGAGCAAAGACATGTAATGGAGAAAGAGACAGCATCCATGATGCCTGCTGCCTAAAAATCTCTCATACAGGAATCATTTTTTTTTCAGTGCTCACTTCCAATGCTGCACCATTAAATAATTCATCTGGTTTCAGCCCCTGGAATTTATTTTTTTAATAATTTTTTTCAATTACAATTGACATACAATATTAGTTTCAGGTGTACAGCATAGTGATTAGACATTTATATAACTTACAAAATGATCACCCTGATAAATCTAGTACTCATATGACACCATACATACTTATTAAAATACCATTGATTATATTCTTTATGCTATACTTTACATCTCCATGACTATTTTGTATCTACCAATTTGTACTTCTTAATCCCTTTCCCTTTTTTCACCTATCCTCCCAACCCCCCTCCCACCTGGAAACCATCAAAATCTCCTCTCTGTATCTGAGTTTGTTTCTGTTTAGTTTGTTTGTTTATTTTGTTTTTTGGATTCCACATGGAAATCATATGTGATATTTATCTTTTTCTGTAGGATTTATTTTACTTAGCATAATACTGTTTAGGTCCATCCATGTTGTTGCAGATGGCAAGATTTCATTCTTTTTTATGGCTGAGTAATATTCCATTGTATATATGTACCACTTCTTCTTTATCCATTTATCTATTGATGGACTCTTAGGTTGCTTCCATTTTTGCTATTGTAAATAATGCTGTTATATACATATGGATGCATGTGTCTTTTTAAATTAGTGTTTTGGATTTCTTCAGATAAATATCCAGAAGTTTGATTACTAGGTTTTTCTTTGTTTCTTGTTATAGTCTTTGTTTTAAAAGCTATTTTTTCTGGGATAAGTATTGTTACCCCAGCTCTTTTTGTTTGTTTCCATTTTCATGAAATATCTTTTTCTATCCCTTTACTTTCAGTCTTTGTGTGTCTTTTGACCTGAAGTGACTCTCTTGTGGCAACATATGTAAGAATCTTGGTTTCTTATCCATTCAGCCACTATGTCTCTTGATTAGAGCATTTATCCATTTGCATTTAAAGTAAAGTCAGGTTGATGGAAGCTTGGATTTGCCCGCCTGCATGTGTAGGCTGGGTAAGGGGGAAGACTCAACAAAAGAGCAATGGCTTCCACCAGCACTTTTGTCTGGGAAAAAGCTGCTCCTCCAGCCCTTGCCGTGAAGCCAGGCAATTCAGTTCATCCCCATACGTCCCTGATGCCTTTCAAGCTGCTTCCCCAGCACTGGAGCTCAGTGTGAGTAAGTTGATCAGTTAGTAAGTCCATGCATGGGCCCTTTAAGAGAAATGCCTGGGACTCCAGTAGCCCTCCATCTCACTCAGCCACAGTCTCCTTTGGTTTTCACAGCCAGAAGTTGTGGAGACTTCTTTCCCCAGTACTAGAACCCTGGGCTGGGGAGCCTGTGACCCCTCAGTTCTCAGGGGAGACATTTACAGCTGAAATGTCCCTCTGGATTTTTAACTGCCACATGGGTGAGGAACCAACTCGTTTCTCATCTCATCCCTTCCCACCAGTCTCAACATGGATTGTCCTGTATATCCTTAGTTATAGGACTTCTGCACAGCCAGACTTCAGACAGTTCTCAATGGTGGTTATTCTGTAGCTTAGTTGTAATTTTGAAGTGGTTGTGGGAAGAGGTGAGCACAGCATTTTACCTACTCTGCCTTCTTGACCAGAAGCTAGCTCCTGGAATTTAAACCTTTCCAAGCCGGGTGACTTTATTCTGCCTTTGGTCTTGCTTTACCGTCACTCTGCATGGGTCACATCATAATTTCACCAAGTTTGTTCTGTGGAATATTAATACATGTTACATATGTAAAAAAAAAATCAAAAGTGTTCTTGGCTAAATAAATTTAGTCAAGTCTGGCTACATGAAGCCAAACACTTCTCAGAAGTTTTTATTAAACTAATGTGCATTGTTTATCCATCACCCCAGCCCTAGAGGCAGACATGGTGTATGTTATTTGCCAAGTATTCTTGACATATCAGAGCTTCTAGGAAAACTCTCTTTCTCAAGAGAAACAAAGCTCTCTTTTCTCCCCCTCGAGACTTTAATAAGGTGTCTGTCATTTTTTCTCTCTTTCTCGCATACATGCACACATTTTTCTTGAGAGAAAAATGGTTATTAAAAGTTAAAAGATTCTCAAGACAGTACGGTACTGGCATAAGGATAGAAACACAGATCAATGGAATTGAATTGAGAATCCAAAAATAAATCCTCACACTTATGGTCAATTAATTTTTGACAAGGCTGCCCAGAACAATTCACTGAGGGAAAGAATAGTCTTTTCTACACATAATGCTGGGACAATTAGATGTCCACATGCAAAAGAGCAAAGTTAGACCCCTTCCTTATACCATATACAAAAACTGAGTCAAAATAGTGCATAGACCTAAATGTAAGAGCTAAAACTGTGACACCCTTAAGAAAATATGTAGAAATCAATCTCTGTTATTTGGGGATAGGTTCTAAATTGAACATTATCAAAATTTAAAAATCTTGGGCTACAAACAATACCAAGAACAAAGTGAAAATATAACCCACAGAACAAGAGAAAATATTTTCAAATTGTATATTTTATAGAGATTTGTATCCAGAATATATAAGGAACTTTTATATTCAATAATAAAAATACCAATAACCCTCTTTAAAATGGGCAAAGGAGTTGAATAGTCATTTCATTAAAGAAGATATACAAATAGGTGGCAATCATATGAAACAATCCTCAACATCATTATTCATTAGGGAAATGCAAATTAAACTCACAATGAGATACAACTTCACATCTGCTAGAATGGCTATAATAAAAAGGACACACAATAAAAAATGTTGGCAAGGATGTGGAGAAATTGAAATCCTTATATGTATATTGTTAGTGGGAATGTAAAATGGTGACGCCACTTGGGAAAACCATTTGGCAGCTCCTCAATAAATTACACATAGTTACCATATGACGTGACAATTCCACTCCTACATATATATCCAAGAGATATACAAACATATATCCATACAAAAATTTGTGCATGAATATTCATTGCTGCACAATTCATAATAGCCAAAAAGTGCAAACACAAATGTCCATCAACTGTTGAATAGATAAACAAAAATGGTATATCTGTGCAATGGAATATTAGGAATGAACAGGAACGAAATACATGCACTAACTTGGATGAATCTCAAAAACATTAGGCAAATTTGTAAAGACAGAAAATAAGTTAGTGTTTTCCTAGGGCTATCGAAGAGTGAGGAGAGAATAGGAAATGATTGCTGTTAGGTACAAGGTTTCTCTCGGGGATAATGAAAATGTCCTCAAATTAGATTGTAGTTATGGTTGCACAACTCTGTAAATTTACTAAAAATCACTGACTTGCATAATTTTGACAAGGTGAAATTTAATGGTATATAAATTATATCTCAATAAAACTGTTTTTTAAAACAATACTGGATGGAAAAAAAATAGTTGAAGTAGTCTGCTAGTCCAGAAGAAGATTCACCAGGATAAAATTCAGCCTTTCATAATTTTTGAAAATAAGATTAATAATAGAGAGTTACAAATCCATATATAACTAAGGTTTTAAAAAATACTATCGAGTTAATTTCAAAAAACAAAATAATTTATAAATGTAAATGTATATATTCAAATTTATATACACAGAAACAAAACTCTTGGAGACTGCTACTACTGACTCACTGGTATTTCATCATTGTGACTAAAATATTTACTTGTTATATAGCTTTGATTTTGTGTTTTATAGATTTTTATTGCATGATTTTAGGAACGTGTTAGAGCCTGTTGCAAACCAAAAAAATGGTACTAATCTGGATTTCCAAACTTAAATTATATATCCAAAATTTAAGATATATGTGAATGTAAAAGAAATGTTTCATATTATTTCTGAGCGCTATTGTAGGTGAAGAATCACTTTGAAAGAAATTTTGATCCAATCGCTTAACAAACCTCCTTTTTGGCTGATTTTGCATAATACATTTAGGGAAATCTATGATTAAAATCTTGAACACTAATCTCTTTTTTTATGACTTTCAGGTAGATGCAAGGAAGAATTTTTTTTAAGATTAAGGCATAATTTTAAACCCTTATTATTATTAGGCTATTACTTAATACAGGTGGGATTAAATATATAGCAATAATATAGAATTATTTTTCTAAAATCAAATTATTTTCAGATTTATTTTAGATGCTAATATTCTTGAAATAGTGCAGGTGCAGACCCATGGAAATGGGTAAAATGGATAAACTGGCAGAAAGGAACTGTTTGTATTTCCCTAATGCAAATGATGTTGAACAACTTTTTATGTACTTATTTGCTATCTGTATATCTTCTTCAGTGAAAAAATATTTTTTTTTTGGTTTCTGTCTATCTCCTAATTTTAAAAAAAGTTTTTTCACTGTAGAGTTCTTTATATATCCTAGATGCCAGTCCTTTGTAGGATATGTGATATGCAAATATTTACTCCCAGCCTGTACTTGTCTTTTCATCCTCTTAATGAGGTTTCTTACAGAGCAAAAGTTTTTAGTTTTGTTGAAGTGAGAACTCTTTTCATAGCCCAAATCCTGAAGATTTTCTTCCAGAATTTTTTTTCTAAATTTTATGTAGTTTTACATTTTAAATGTAAGTTCATGACCCAGTTTGAGTTAATTTTTGCATCAGATGTGAGACTTAAATTGTGATTCATTTTATTGCTCTTGAATATCCAGTTGCCTTAATACCATTTGTTGGAAAAGCTATCATTCCTCCATTAAATTGCTTTTGCACCTTTGTTGAAAATCAGTTGGGCCTAGTTCTGTTGGTCTGTTTCTGGATTCTATATTCTGTTGTATTCATCTGTCTTGATTACTGTAGTTATGTAAGTACTGAAATCAAGTAGACAGATTCTCCTACCTTATTTTTCTTTTTCAAGATTGTATTAGCTATTCTAGTTCCTTTGCCTTTCCATATAAATTTCAGAATAATATTGTCTCTATTTTCAAAAATACTTACTGGAATTTTAACGTATTGCATTCAACCTGTGTATAAATTGGGGAGAATTGACATTTTTTTTCTATGTTACGTCTTCCAGTCCATGAACATAGTATGTCTCTTCATTTATTTAGATATTTTATTTCTTTCATCAGCATTTTGTAGTTTTCTGAATGTAAAACCTGTGCATGTTTTGTTAGATTTACTCCTAAGTATTTCTTTTTTCTCTTTTTCTTTGAGTGGTTGTAAAAGATGTATTATTAATTTCAGTGTCCATATGTTCATTGCTAGTATATAGAAATACAACTGATATTTGTATATTTATCTTATATCTCATGACCTTGCTGAACTAACTGATTTGTTCTAGGTGTTGTGATTTTTAGATTCCTTGGGATTTCTCTTGTATAAAATCATGTCATATGAAATAGAGAGAGTTCAGTTTTATTTGTGACTTGTATGCCTTTTATTTTTCTTGCCTTTTGTGACAGCCCAAACTTCTATAATAGCACTATGTTGAATAAGAGTGGTAGGAGTAAATATTTTTGCCTCATTCCTGATGTGATGGATAAAGTATTTACTTTTTCACCATTAAATATAATGTTATCTATAGTTTGTATACTTGTATAAATGCTCTTTATCAAGTTAAGGGATTCCACTTCTGTTTTTCTGAGATTTAAAAATTCTGATGGGGGTTGTCAAATGCTTTTTCTGTGTCAAATGTTTTTTCTGTGTCCATTGATATGATATTTTGATTTTTCTTACTTAGCTTATTAATATGGTGATTACATAGATTGATTTTTTTTGTATTGACTAGCCATACATCCCTGAAATATACTACATTTGTTCATGATGTATAATTATTATATACAGCCATAGGGCTATTCAAGTTATGCACTGCATATTAGGTAAGTTTTGGTAGTTTATCTTTTTCCAGGAATCGGTCCATTGTGTTTACGTGCCAAATGAATATGTGTAGAGTTGTTTGTAGTATCCTTTTATTATCTTTTTTATGTCTGCAGGATCTGTCATGATATCCCGTTTCAGTCATGATATTGATTTGTGTCTTCCCCTGTTTTACTTTGGGGAAGGTTTGTTAATTTTATCGGTATTTTTAAAGAACCAGCTCATTGTATCATTAATTTTCTCTATTTCTGTTCTACATTCAATTTCATTTATTTCTGCTAATCTTTATTATTTCCTTCCTTTTGCTTGCTTTGGGTTTATTTTACTCTTATTTTTCTAGTTCTTGAGGTGGGAGCTAAGATTATTGAGACTTTCCCTCTTTCCTAATATATGCACTGAATGCTATAAATTTCCCCTCTCAGTATTGCTTTGTCTGTGTCCCACATGTTTTGATATGTTTACTTTAATTTTATTCAATTCGATGTATTTTTTTTATTTCCTTGTGTCTCACTCTTTGACCCATAGATTATTTTAAAATGTGTTGTTTAGTTTCCAACTGTTTGAAGATTTTCCTGTTATCTTTTTGTTATTAATTTCTAATTTGATTCTATTGTGGCCAGAGAACATACTCTGTATTATTTCAATTTTTTTATATTTGTGAAGTTTGTTTTATAGACCAGGATATAGTCTATAGTGATATAAATTCTGTGGACACTTGAAAAGAACTTGTATTCTGCTCTTTCAGGGTGGACTATTCTATAAATATCGATTAGATCTTGATGGATGGTGTTGAGTTCGATATCCTTGCTGATTTACTGCCTAGTAGTTCAGTCAATTATTGAGAAAGAACTACTGATGTCTCTACGTATGATACTGGATTTCGTTACCTCTCCTTTCAGTTATACTTGTTTTTCCCTCACATTTTTTTTCTGTTCTGTTGCTTAATGGATACACTTTTAGGATTGATGTTTTCTTAGTAGATTGACCCTTTTATTTTTGTATAATATCCCTCTCTGTCTCTGGTAATTTCTCTTGCTAAGATATCTATGTTATCTGACATATATAGAGCTACTCCTCTTTACCCCTGATTAATGTCTGCATGATATATCTTTACCTATTCTTTTACTTTTAACCTGCCTATATTATTATATTCACAGCGAGGTCCCCATAGATTACAGATGTGTTTTTTTAGAATCCATTCTGCTAATCTCTGTTTTTTAATTGTTGTATTTAGATCATTAACATTTAATGTAGTTATTGATATGTTAGGGACTAAATCTGCCATTTTATTTTTTTTGTTATATGTTTCACTCTTGATGGTTTTCATTGCTCTGTTTTATTTTAACTGCCTTCCTAGGAGTTACCCAAATATACAGAGGGTGCCAAAAAATGTATACACATTTTAAAAAAGAAAAAAACTATTAAAATTATAATACTCAATATATATTAATAACAAAAGATGAATACAAGTCACGTTTGACTTCTGCAATTACAAGAGGTGCTCAAAGTGGTTACCATCAGTGTCCAGACACTTCTGATTACAGTGAACTACTGCTTGACCAACGTTGACCAAAGTGTCCACTTGTATACATTTTTTTGACATCCCTGGTAATTTATACTTACATATTCATTTATCTATAGTGGTTTTGAATGTATCTCTTTCTATAGCTTTGGAGATTTTCTATATATATATATATTATATTATATATATAAAAAATATATATAATATATATATATATATATAAATTTTATATATCTAAATCTTATCTAAATTTATGGGTGTCATCATTTTCCCCCTTTGAATGAAGTATAGAAAACTTACTTCCCTTCATATCCCTTTATTTTCCACCATTTATATTTATTTTTCTTATTTGTTTCAAGTCTGTTCATAGTTGTTCATTGTAGCATTCTTATGATGATTGCTTTAAAATCTTTGACAGATAAGGCTAACATCTCTGTTTTCTTGGTGTCATCATCTATTAATGGTCTGTTTTTCATTTAGTTGGAAATTTTCCTCAGATTTGGCATGACAAATGTTTTTTAATTGAAACTTTGACATTTTAGATGTTGTGTTACGAGACATTAGACCTTGTTTAAATTTGTGTTTTACGTGGCTTCTTCTGACACTGCTCTGGGGGGTAACAAAGAGCGCGGCTTTGTTACTGTCAGGTGCAGATAGAAGTCCAGGTTCCCTGCTCAGTCTCTATTGACATCCAAGGCGGGGGCTCTTCATTATTACAGGGTAAGGGGAAGAATCCTGGCTCCCCAAGTGCCTCTATTGGCTTCCCTGGATTTGAGAAGTAGGGGTTTCTCCTTCTTGTTCCCCAAGTGGCCTTCACTGACATCATGGTGTGGGTGGCCTCATTAGCAGTGGGTGGTGGTAGAAGTCCGGATTCTTCATTAGGGCTCCTCTGACACTATCCCAGCAGGAAGGCGGAGAGGCATCTCCTTAGTGTGGTGGTAGGGGTGGAGGTGAGGATCCCAGCACCCAGTTTCTACTCACACTGGAGCAGGGGGGTGGCTTATCACTACCTGGCAGGGATGGCAGGCCTGACTTCCTAATTGGGCTTTACTTACACTACCCAACCCAGTGGGAGAGGTGTGGTGGGTACCCCACGATAACCTGGCTAGATTGGCAGTCCAGACTCCCCACTCAGCCTTGCTAGTGTGGGTGAGAGTGGGGCTACAGCTTTTTTGTTCTATTTTCCTGTGGTGTTAGGCTGCAGCCAAGCAGTTATTTTCTAAAAGTTTTCATGCTTACAAGGCTACCCTTTCCCTAGGCCTTTTGCTGAGGAGAATTAGGTTTTGTTGGTTCTTTATCTTTTAGTGCCATTGGTATTTCTGGTATTATCTGCTTCTTCAGCAAAACATGTAGTATATACGAAGCAAAAAGAGAAATCAGAAACTAACCGCTATGATTTTCTTCGCACCCCAAGATCTCTAGCATGTCTGCTTCTTCTCTCCACTTTTCAGAGACTTTGTGTGCTAGTTTTACAAAGCATGTCCAGGGTTTTACTTGCACTTAGTGAGGGGAATAGAAAAAAGTCTATCTGCTGTAAATTCCCCAAAACAGAAGTTTCTCTGTTTAGTTCTTTTAAGAAACTGCCAAACTATTTTCCAGAGTAGCTAGCCTTACCATTTACATTTTCACTAGCAATGTAAGAGAAATGTAGTTTCTCTAGATCCTTCCCAGTATTTAGTATTGTCACTATTGTATATTGCAGCTGTCCTAATAGATGGGTAGTGATACCTCATCATGGTCTTAATTTGCATTTTTTAACTGCTAATGATATTGAAGATCTTTTAATGTGATTATTTGTATCAATATACGCTTTTTGGTGAACTGTTTTTTCATGCCTTGTGACCATTTTCTATCCAATTCCAATTTAACTTACTCAGATTACCAGAAGAATGAGTTTGCACAACTATTAAGTCAAGTTCTGTCAAGAATGGTAGGAAATAGAGAAGTGAGAATGTGTTGGAAAGCAACAATGTCATTTATCTACATCCGCCAGGTGCAAGTTTACCTAAAAAGGATTATTTGTTAGCAACTCAAAGATTTCATTAGAGGGCCAGTCCTCTGTTATACAATATATAGAGTGCAACCCTATATTTCTAAAAATTTTCAGAACCTAATAAACTTATGTTTTAGTTAATGCTATCTTTAATCGTTAATTTTACTGATGCTGCTAAGCACACTAAAGAAAAGCATTATGATAGCACATGTGTGCACATTGGTTTAGTTTATTCATGCTTATTGCAGGTAACCTATAATGTACTACAAAATCCATATGTGGTACAAATTGGTAACTTGGTCCATAGACTACTATCTCCTATCCCAGTTTGATTAGGGATATTAGAAAATAATATAATAGATTAGCTCAAATGTCCTACTTTTTTAATCTTCTCTTCCAATTGGATGTGCTAATGAGCAGAGTTGTAAATAAGAAGTTAGTAGTAACCAAAGAAATAGTAACAGTAAGAGATCTGACTAACCCTCAAACTCAATAGTTGGCGTTAATTAAAGCCTGATGCTTTTTAAAAATGGGTTTTGAAGCATGCTGAAATGGAGCATTTCTGAAGTTGTAAGATGTTTTGAGAAAAATACATCTTGCTAGTTGGTTTTTGGGTGTCATATTTTCTAGCATCACATGTTGAAGAAAGCCTCACAACTTGTCAGATTCCTAACACCCATGTGAGTCACCAATACGCAATTATTTATATGAAAGATGGGGTTTAACCTTTCACTCAGTTCCAATGTGAAATCAGCCATCTTAAAAAAAAAGTCAAATCAAACGTTTAAAAAGGTCATCTAAATTTTACAAGCATGTAGTTATTGCAAATATTCCAACAACCAACAAAGTTTGGGATGTCAAAATATTCCTTCAATTCCTGTAGTTGAGACAAAAATGTGCCTAACCAAATCCATGCTTCGTGGACTTAGGGAAACATTGGCATTAAATATTAAAATGCTTTGCTGTGGGGAATTGTTCTGTGCATCACCTAGCAGCTCCCTAGGCTTTACCATTAGTTATCAAATTCTCCTCATTCCCTTCCCCCAGTTATCACAAGAAAAACTGTCTTTGCTACCTCAAAATGTGGACTACTCACAAGTCTGCTTCTATTGTCTGTCGTTTTATTATATGCTACACATTGTATATTTAAAATCCATACGCTGTCTAGATGGTATTCTTTTACATCAGAGGGAATGAAATGTTTCCTCTGTTCAAAATATAGAATGTAGGGTAGGGTAGAGCTGGAGGGTTTATCATCTTGCTACAATCAGGGATTAGGTTCTATTGAGGCTGAGTTGCAATTTCGTTAAGACTCAAGGCTATGCCTAGGCCACCTGATTCCTAGGGCATGGCCCCAGGGATTTCAAGTGAGAGCCTGATGAATATTTGTTTCTTCAGCTCTGAAAAGCTGCAGGAATTACCTCTGTCCAAGAGAGATTTGATGTTAGCTCATTAGCCTCACACTGCATGGAACTTCAAAATTTGGTCTTGAGAGGATACTGACCTTGGGTTCCTGGGTTCTACAATTTTATCATTCAAGCCCTACAAAGATGCCAAAGTATCAGTTGGTTTCTTTATACCTCAACAGAAGCTTTCTGCCAGATCCTCACATGGATTTTCAGCCTCCAACTACCCTTGACATTGATAAGTGTCCTTAGGAACAAAGTACCTGTAGGTCCTTAAACTTAGTATCAAGGTCACAACTCCTTCTAGAGATTTTGTCTCTTGTTTGCTTTTTTAAAATTAGGTCTCCTTCTCCTGATGGGTCTTTGTTTTCTAAGCCCCATTAAAATAGAGGATATTTGACTTTTCCCACAGATTTATAATTTAGCTCTTTTGAACCTCAGAATTCAATAAATGCCTTGTGTAGGGGAGATGACCTTTTGTTTAAAAGCCTTAGTTCTCTCCAATTTTGTCACTCTAGCCTCTGTAATTGCTGCAAGTTTTGCTAGTTTCTCTTTTTACCAGCAGTGGCCCTGCAGTTATGTTACAACGTGGTTCTCAATGAGTCTGTACTTAGAGTCAGCAGATGCCACAGGGAAAAATCAGCGGCCAGCTCACTTTACTTTTAGGCCCTCTTTAGAAATTCAGTCCTCCTAAATCTCATTGCTTCCACAATTCTCTGATACTTTTAAAGCTATGATTTCTTTTTTTTTTTTTTT
>NW_017731480.1:129555-180086 GCF_001890085.2 Hipposideros armiger
CGACTCATGGCAGCCCAGCTCCAGGTTGAGCTGTTGTTCAGCATCTTAGCTGTGGAGGGCAGTGTCACTGGCCCTCATATGTGGGATCCGAACCGGGGGCCTCTGGCATCCCAAGCGAGTTCTTAACCATCGCGCCACTCGGCCGGCCCAAAGCTATGATTTCTTTTTCTTTAATTTTGTCAGCTTTTCTAATTGTTTTGAGCATAAGTATTGATTTATTACATCTTCACTAAAAGTGAAAGTCTGCTTTCCTTCAATATATTTCATCTATTATTTGGTATGCACTTGTAGCAGAAGAAAAATTTGTTTAGGTATATCATTATTAACATTATCATTACCAAATACCTTTGTTGAAAGTTTAAGCTAGGTGATTTATGAAATGCTTAATATTGTCTACGTCACTTAATTCTTAGAATCTATGAGTAAAATACCACTATCAAAATAATTTTATAAATAGGAAAACTTGAGACTAGTGATTTAACCAGCCCAAGGTCAATCAAATAATGGTTGGTGGAATTGGATTTTTAATTCAGAATACTAAATCTCACCAAACCCTTATAGGGTATTATTGATTTATGTCATTTTCTAACTCTTTTATATGTATTTGATTTTTCACCCCAAAATAGGATAAGTTCCTATGCTGTTGTTACCAAGTTTGATACCAAACTAATACCACTTTTATTTAGGCACTTGAAAATATATCATCATGTCATATCAGTAACATGGATAATCTAAGCATATGTGTAGCAAAATTACTGATACAAATTTTTTGAGTGTTTAGAAAATGGACCCCACATGTGGCATTGTCTACTAAGTCTCCGTTCATGCTGATTTCTGATGGTTTTGCAGAATATTGTGTTAGTTTTTAGGGATAATGAGTTTGGCTTAATTTCTTTACCCCTCTCAAACAAGCCTTTCCACAATGTGGCTTCTCCCATGGGGTCCTTGCTAATAAATACTTTAATTGAACTGCTTTATTAAAATGAGTGTCTATATGATCATCTAGACACCCCACAGATGTGAAGAGAGATTATGAGTTCAAATGAGTTTGGGTTAGGCAGATATAGGTTTGATCCTGATACTGCATTATTACAAACCCTGACAAAAAGAGAATCCAAGTTCACACAAGATTAGTAAATATAATCAAATGAAACTTTAAGTACTTGTTAAGTTTGCTTTCAGTAAATCATTGATAATTATTAAACATAAAAGATTGGCAAAATATCCAAGTACAGGAAGCAGAATGCTGTTGACCATGTATTAATTTCTATTGCTGTGTAACTTGATTATCCACCAATTTCACTGAGCCAGATAGGTGGTTGTTTAGTCTGTTGTCCCTATAAAAAATGATCTTTCATCTATATTTCAAAAATAAAATCATAAAAAGTAAAATTTCTGCTTTCATTTCTGTTTAGAATAGCATATTCCCTTATTATTTCTCCAAGCAGTAACAACTATTCACAACTCATTTTATTATGAATTAGCTTATTCCTTTGTAATTTGTTTTTTATTTTTATGTGACTTTATAATTATTTGTATAACTTTATGTTAGTCGCAAGAGAGTACTTGCCTAACAAATCACAATTTTAAAAAGGAACAAAACCTTCTTAAAAGAAATTTCCAGGTTTTTTTATATGTCTGAAATCTTTCTTACTATATTTATTCCATATATGTAATTCCAATCTAAATAGCATTTAAACATTCTTAAATTAAGATTCTGTATTTAATTCAAGCTTTGCAGCAGCCAGGGCTGTAAAAGATTTCATATTCTAAGACAAGGACAAAAGAGTCATAGACTAATCCTAATACCTTCCTCTAGCCCTCAACTGAAAGCATGCGTCATTATTATAGCTTGAGAAAAGGATGTTGAGGACTCTCTTAATTTAAATAACATCTCACTTGGTGAAGAATTCCAAACTTGGGGTGCTGAAGGATGAGGGAAAAGAAAAGATGTTAATGGTATGAAGTAAACCAAGACAGCTCTCTGATGGGAAGGTACGGGGGAGTAGATTCAGTTAGCTCTAGAAAAGCGGTGTGAATCACAAATTGATGATTGCAGTATTCACTCCGGATCCATGGTGGATGCATTCCAAGACCCCCAGGGGATGTCTGAAACAGTAAATAGTATGGAACCCTATAGATACCATTTTTTTCCTGTACATATATACGTATCTATGATAAAGTTTGATTTATTTAATACACCTATGATAAAGTTAAACTAGGCATAGTTAGAGATTAACAATAACTAATAATAAACTAGAATAATTATACTATACTATAGTAAAAGTTATGAAAATGTGGTCACTCTCTCAAAATACTGTATCTTATTGTACTGTTCTCATCCTTCCTCTTCTTCTGATGATGTAAGATGATAAAATGCCTTATTAAGTTGGAAACTTACCCCTTTTCACTTAAAGGAAGCACTTTGCGACTTCTCTTTGGCATGTCCAAATTGCCAGCATCACTACTCTAGTGCTTTGGAGCTGTTATTAAGTACAGTGAGGATTATTTGAATACAAGCATTGTGATACTGCAATAGTTGATCTCATAACCAAGCCAGCTACTAAGTGACTAATGGACAGGTAACTTATAAAGTATAGATACGCTGGACAGAGGGCTGATCCGTGTCCCAGGGATAAATGGAATGGCGGGAAATTTCGTTCTGCTATTCAGGACAGCGTGCCATTTAAAACTTATGAATTGTTTATTTCTGGAACTTTCCACTTAATATGTTCAGACTACGGTTGGCTGCAGGTAACTGGAACTGTGGAAGGCAAAACCATTGATAAGGGAGGACTGCTGTATATCCCTTTCCATGAATACTATTTCAATTTAAGCAATAATAGAATTACAAATTAATCCTATTTAACCATTATCACCTTTGGCTAGATGATTAATCTAAAAATAAAAAGCCCATCAAAAGTTTATGAAATCTTAAGAATGTTGGCGTTTACAGTTAATTTTATTTGTATCCCATGTTTTGCCCATTAGGCAGAATCCAGCCATAAAAGAAATTGAGCATATATACCATTTAATATTTGGGTCTCTTAAATTGTCCCATTTTAATTTGGTTAAACCAAATTTTCTCAGATTTGTAATTCAAATTACAGTAAGAATAGCTTTTTACACTGTGAGTTTCTTAATCACCTTTAAACACTGGCTTCATTTCCCCCTCATCCACATCTGGCTCCAATCACCTTTTTAAGCTTGCTAAAATAATAGTAGTGATAATAATAATAATAATAATAATAATAATAATAATAATAATAAAGATAATTAAATACCCATAAATACAGCACACATTGGTTTTCTAAATTTCTTTTACGTCTAGAATGTGTTCTGTCTCCATTCTTAGTTTGAGGGAGGCGGGAGGGAATTTCTAAATGTTTCCACGTCTTTGGTCATTACTGTCCTGTCTCCCAAATATATACTTGTGACCTATTTTGTGATTTAAAAATACTTGGAAATATTTCAATCCATCCTAGAATTTGAACCATGAAAGAAAATAGGCCAGATAAACTCCCCTCCCAGAAGTTTCCTTGGGTCCTATGCAAATGAGCTTACCTCTTTCCTTCTCAAATGACCTTTGGGTCACAAATGATTTCTTAACTTTCCTCCCAGGGTAAGAGTTACCTACTACTTTATATTTACATGACTCTATGACTACATAATTCTCCCTAAAACTAAAAGAGATCTACCCAGGGGTGATTTTCTGTCTCCACAGAGATATAGGTAGCCACAGTTAAATGGTGGGTTTCTTTCAGTAAATATAAATAAGTAAATACATAGGTAAATAAATAAATACCACCTTTTTCACCTGTTCCTCCTACCCCCAATTCATGCAAAATACAGTCTGTGCTCACAATTTTTTGAGGCTCAAAGCTTAGGGTTAAAGAAGGCAGAATGCCTGTGTGCAAGAAACTTACAGTCTAGATGTTGACAGGTTGCGTGTTAGCAGGGGAGAAGGTAAGTTCTAGCCTCAGTGCCACTTTAAAGATGCTATTTATTGCTGTGTGGCTCCACCTTAGTCTTCCCTGCCCAGGGGCAGCAATAGGGGATTCTGCCATGCAACTGTTTCATACCCACAGGTCACGTGTTTGACCAAAACGGTATGCACACATATATTATGCTTTTACTTCCCTTTTAATCTCCGTCAAAGCTCTGAATATAAGCAATGCCTCCAGTTAATCAATTCTTTGACCAGCAAAGAGGAATTTCCTTGGAAGGACATTTCCACTGGAGTAAACCTGAGCCTAATAGGTGGAAATCCTCGGTCCAAAGCCAGTAGCCATGGCTGTAGGCTCCACCCTGCCATCAACTGTGAGTCCATAGTTTCCTGGGTCTCTGTTTCTCATCTGAAATATAAAAGATATCTTAGCCCAGAAACGCTCTCATAAGAATACTAGCTTCAAAAGTCATTTATACATTTTTGACTGCAGAAATTGCAATTGGGATATAGGTTTTTTTCCCCTTGTAGATGAAAATTTTAGAATCAGATCCAGTTAGAGGATGAGTCCCGGAAGAATCATCTGGAAGGACTGTCTTCCACAATCTCTTCCTATTGAGTTTGGCCTTCATCAGGCACATGTGGTCTATGGGGCTTTCTGGGTCAAGAGGGGTTTGTCAGGATTTGCAAAGATGAAGCTTCTTCTTGCTTTGCATTTCTGTAAGAGACTCTAATGGAATGTATTTGCATGTAGTTGATCACATTTACCCTATAGAAATTTAAGTGTTTATTATATAGTTTAGGAAATAAATATCTCAGAGAAATACTTCAAAGAATTAACTGTTAATTTCAGCATTGGCTGGTAGTCAGGAAATTTGTTTTTCAATTTTTGTGTGGGTGTTTATTTTCCAATAAGTGAAATATGAAAGACAAATACCTCCATATATTAACTTAGATGCTTTTTTAATTAAAAAGAGGGATTGGGTAGTTATTATTTATTAATGGAGCAAGAGAAACATAAGATTGAAGAGCTAGAATAAATTGAAAGATACTTTTTTTCTTTTCTTTTTTTTTTAAATTTTATTGGGAACATTGTGTTATTCCAGGACCCATCAGCTCCAAGTCAAGTAGTTCTTTTCAATCTAGTTGTAGAGGGTGCAGCTCTTAGGCCCATGTGGGGATCGAACCAGCAACCTTGGTGTTATGAGCCTGTGCTCTAACCACCTGAGCTGACCGGCTGCCCCAGAAATAGACATTTTTCTTCCATCTAAAATATAAAATCTCTTTCTCTCTCTCTCTCTCTCTTTCTCTCTCTCTCTCTCTCTCATCTCCACAAAATGGTAGAAATTCTTATATTAGTACCAATGACATTGGAAAATGTACAAATGTGTGAAGACCCTACATAACCATGTTTCCAAGCCGAGACTGATGGAGTGCCAGTGCAATAGTTGGACTTGATGTGTTATATGTTTATAAATCCTATCTTTCATTAAATGCAGCAAATATTATCAATTCTGCTATTATTTGCAGTGTCTCATAGTCTTGAAATGACATGTTTTTATCTATTGAAAAATACTTTCTAAGCAAAGTCATCATTTAAAATATATTTCAAGGGAAAAGCATTTATCCCATTTAGAAAATTTGAACAAGTACTTTAAAAACCACTCAGTGTTAATTTGTTTACAGGTAATCAATATGGTAATTGGAAGTAATGCTATCATTTACATACTTGCATGTAATAAAACTGAAATTTTTTAAATCTATTTTATTCTAAGGGCTACTTACTGTAGATTGTTTACTATTTATTATGCCTTTCTCTCCTCTCCCATTCTATCCCCCCAACGAATGTAGTTTTTATGCACATGGAAATTATGTAAATGACTATTTAGCTACAGTGCAAAGGATGTTCATCTTATTAATATGCTCTATGTAGTGGTTGTCAATATTGCTATAAATTTACCTATACTTATCCACTACATCCAACATCATACTTATCTATCTATCTATCATCTAGCTATTGGGTTGTCGGAGAAGTCATGATGTATTTCTTTGTATGTTTTGCATTGCAAAAATGCATCATGACTTTTCCGACAACCCAATATCATCTATATTTACCTTTCTTCCAAGGAGCTCTAAGTATTTTATTCACGTTATATGTTTTTTCCTACTGAGTAGATACGATCTCATCATGAAGGAAAAAAGACAGGAAGATTAAGAGTGGGGCTTAGAATTCAAATCATATATCTCTGATCCTGACTACAGGTTTCTATAAAACAATGATAAACATCCATTAAGCCCATACTATGTGCCGAGCATTGTCCTAAAAGTTTTACACGTATAGTGCTATTTATAGCTCATTAAGGCACATAGTATCAATACTTCCGTTTTGCAAATAAGGAAATTGAGGTATAGAGAGATTGAGTAACTTGCTCAAAGTTGCAGGTTTATAAGTGGCATAGCCAAGCCCCATTCTACTGTATCAACATCTGAAGACTTACTCAAAGCACCAAGTGATACCACAGCCCCATCTTTGAGTTCCGGGTGTTTGAAACACTGGTGTGCTCCCTTATACTCATCTCTTTGGTTTTTATGCCAGGCAAGTATGTAACATGATGTACATGAATCTTTGAGCTTCAGGATCCCTGTGAGTGTGGGAATTGCTGGGAATTATAGAGTGTTTCAGAAGGAGAGAAAGCCTACTTATAATCAGGAAGCATTTTTTTTCTTAATTAAATTTATTGGGGTGACAATGGTTAGCAAAATTACATAGGTTTCAAGCGTACAATTCTATAATACATCATCTGTATATCGCATGGTGTGCTCACCACCCAAAGTCTCCTTCTGTCACCACGTATTTGACCCCCTTTACCCTTTGCTACCATTCCCCTCCCCCCTTTACCCTCTGGTAACCACATGTGTCTATGAGTTTTTGTTTCTTTATTTGTTTATCTTGTCTCTTTGTTGCTTTCAGTTTCATATCCCACATATGAGTGAAATCATATGGTTCTTGACTTTTTCTGTCTGACTTATTCACTTAGCAGGATAATCTCAAGATCCATCATCCATGTTGGACGTTGTTGCAAATGGCAGCAGTTCATCTTCTCTTATGGCAGAATAGTATTCCACTGTGTATATACACCACATCTTTTTGTAGGAAGCATTTCTATATAAGCATTTCTATTAAATTGCCCAGAGAGATCTCAAAAGAAAGAGCTGAAAACTCTAGGCATTTGTTTTAAAATGTTTTATTCTCTCTATATATATTCTCTTTCACACCTAATTTTATAGTAGCAGTTTGATATTCTTTTCCTTAGAGAAAGCACCCACAATTTTAAACTTTTGGTCACACAAAATCTGGATCCCCCCCTACTTACCTTTTTTGTTTGTTTCTTTGTTTATTTTTGCAAATAAGAAATTACAGCATCCATTTTATAGTTAGAAATATGCTAAAGACTAGGTACCAGTGGGAAGGGTGGGTTGTATGACCAGGTGCAGACTGCCTCGGAAGCTAATTGATCATTGTAGGAGCTATTGCAAGTGGACTTCCCGCCTACCCCCTACCCCCAGACTATACAGTATAGCAGATGACCTATTGATTCTGATTTATCTCTTATAATCTGACATGACAAAAATTTACCTGGCCAAAAAGTACCACCCTAATGCTAGTATTTAATCTCCCATGTGAATAACTCAGTGGCTTTCAGACATTTTTTTTAACTCAACTCACAGGAAGAAATACATATTACATAATTGTCACAATCCATTGTTTTAGTCCATTTGAGCAGCTATAACAAGTAGCACAGGCTGGGTAGCGTATAAACAACAGAAATGTATTTCTTGTAGTTCTGGAAGCTGGAAGATCAAGGTGTCAGCATGGTTAGGTGAGGCCCTCTTCCTGGTTCATATTCAGTGCCTCCTTACATAGTCACATGGTGGGTGGAGCTAGGAATCTCCCTGGAGCCTCTTTTATAAGACACTGATCCCATCATGAAGGCTCCATCCTCCTAATACTATCATCTCTGGGGGTCAGGATTTCAACACATGAATTTTAGGGACACACATGCAGACCATAACACCCACTAAATGGATTCCACAACTTGTTAATGGGTGACAGGTTTTAGTCTGAAAAACAGTGCAAGAACACACTGGCTCCTTCAAAGGATTTTTTTTTTTCTACAAGAAATGCATGGATGTGGGGAAATGAACTAATCTAGCTGTTCATCCTTGTCCCATCACTTTTCACAATGAGAAGCAGTATTAGCTGTTCCAAAGGGAAACGAACCACGGACAACAAGGAGAAATCAGTCATCCCAAGTACGGATGAGATTGTCATTGGTTTGTTGGTTCATTTATTAATTGGGAGTGAGCCTTTCTATGGCTTTTACTGCCCATTTTGCACAGGTGCCTTACACTGGTTCATCGGCTACATTGTCTAGTCATCCACAGGAGGCTAATTTAAATGGCTATGCTATTGGTGATTAAACCATCAGTTGATGATGGAACCAGTGGTTGTTAGTTTAAATTCCCCTCCAAAGACTTCTTTCCCAAAGTGTTTAAATACAGAAACTAGCTCAAGATAGCGATTAAGAGACTTGATACACTGGATAAAAAAGTGATATTCTCCCACAGTCTACAATTACCGAGAACAATCAGCATATGTTAGCTAAATTGCACATTTTGTGAAAAAAGAATGTACAGAGTTGAATGAATATTCTATGTCTTTCCTGGAACTACAGGTTTTCATAGAGCTTCTTCTTGTAGCCTGTGTCTTTCTAAAAGTGAAATTCATCAATAACTTTAAATGCAGCCTGCTTTTAAACATGAATTTGTGAATCAAAGCTACCTTGTCCTTTAAAGTTAACTGGTTTCCAATTAAGTAAGCTTAATGATATTAATTGGCAAAGTAGAGCTGCAGATGCACTTTCAGGAATGAATTTAATACAGAAATTTGTTTTTATCTGTAATGGGGTGTATTTGTCAAATATTAGCCACATGTGGGAATTTGGAAGTCACTGGGAAGCCTCACACTAAATTGAAGCCTTTAAAATATAAATCTGGAGAGTTTATTTGTAACAACTTTTTAATGTGTTTGCAAAATATATGGTAGTCATTGTAACAGCAACTGCAGGCAAGCATGTGGTAAGCAGTTATTCCCATTTGGGATGAGGTAATCAGGGACCCTTTCAGCAGATTTCCTTGGTGAGAGCAAAGTTCCGTTCATCACTGACTGCATTACATGAAATACCTCAGCTCACTGAATTTGGTGTTTCTTAACGGATGTGTGGTGTTTAGGATGTGAGTAACAAAGGAAAATGGTCAGATAAATTCTTCACTATTATGTGAGCTGTTCTTAATTTTCCTCCCATCACACAAGCCTGTGGAGAACCACTTCTTGGGCTCTTCATGATTCAACAATTTGCTCCTCTGCTTAAATGACCAGGTGGGTGTCTGGTCCTGTTTTTCCAGTGCCTGTGAATCTTTCACCCAATTATATTTAAGGAAGCCCTCTAAAGACAAAGATGCAGCAGTTTAGTCCCCCTTGCTCCATCCTGTCCACTCTGAGAGAGGCAGGATATTATTCCTATAGGAATGGCTTGAGGAAACAAAATGATAGGGCAGAATAAATAAACATTTATTGCATATTTTTTTAGATCCGCATGTAGTGCTTTTGTCCTGGGCACTGTCAGACTTTTTCCTATTAGCATCTCAATTAAACCTTACTGATTTCCCAAAGGTTTTTCCTTATTCCTGTCTTAGAAATGAAGACAATGAGGCTCAGAGAAAAATATCACCTGCGGGAGGGGGGGCCTCAGAGTTAGTAAGCAGCTGAGTTAGAATCCAAGAAGTTTGTCAGAAGACAAAGTTCATGATAACATATCCTTAGAGGTCCCAAGATAATGTTTGGTTTGTCCAGTTCTAGAACCGAAGCTCCTACCTTCCTGACCAGCATTCTTTGACTAGACTGTGCTGCATCCCACAATAGCTACAGCTCTCTCTGCTCAGAATGAGATTGTCTTCTCAGTATGGGCACTTGACTAATGAAGTAGCTATGGTGAAGGGGCCAGAGCTTTCCAGTGAGAGACCAGCCATTCAATTACTCATCCAACTACATGTTCATGACATGGCAAACAGAGGGCCTGAGTCAATCAAAATCAATTCTCCTTTCACAAATGTAACCAAGTGTTGTTGCCATCAGGGAAGAAACTTAGCTCCGTTAATTAACAAGTAGCTGTGGTGGTTGATTGATGACTGAACAAAGCAGTCTCGCTCACTCTACAGATGGGGCCTTTTCATTTTGGTCAGACTCAAGAGTGTCTCCAGGGCTTATTATTCAAGAGCTCCAACCTCAATCTGCTCTACCTTGATTCTCCAGCACAAAATTTTTGTAATCTGTAATTACTTACAAAAGATGTGATTGGCGATCATGTAGAATTCTTTTCTCTGAACAGTGCTATTGAGTCTCTGCTGTGTGGTAACCATTGCTTTCTAGATCAAAATAGGTACCCAAAGAAATTATGAACATTCTCCAAGCCAATTTAATTCAATGCGTATCAGCCATCAACTACATGCCAGATCCGGTCATAGACCCTAAAGGAGTTACATAGATGAAATTGTAGTGTATCAAGGGAGGAAAACAAGTGCACAGATAACTCTAGTGTAAATCACACTGTGCTGTAATAAAGGTACATGATAGAGAGGGCTACTTCTTGTTAGGAGAATCAGCAATACTTCAAGGAAGTGGGAGCTCTTGGAAGACCAAGAGTATTAAATAGTCAGTGAAGCACTTTGAATGACAGGGCAGGGGGGTGGAACGGGCGTGACAGCGCGGGGGATGCCGCACAAACAAAGGCAGGTTGGAATGAATACACAGAGTCAGAAAAAGACAAGTAACATCATATGGAAAGATCAGGAAAGAAGCAGTTGAGATCCAAGGCGGGAGATGAATCTGGAAAGTTCTGTGAAGATGGCCAAAACAGTATTAATGAGGGTCAATTTCGTTTTGTAGGAAATGAGCAGCTTTCATGAATTTATACAACGTTAGGGTTTTCTTTTCTTTTTTTTTAACTGGGGAATTGGGGGGATGGGAACAGTGCTGGGGAACTGGGGGAAGGGGAACATACAAGTTGCTGTCATTTTTGTTCTTCAATCTAGTTGTGGAGGACGTTGCTTCACTGGCCCAAGTTGGCACCATCATTGCGCTCTTCCCTGGTGAGGCAGATCAGTCGCCGGCTTCTGGACGGCCGCTCATTGTGGCTGCTGGCCGCTCACGCTGGCTACTGGCCACACACGGTAGCCCATGGCAACCCACTGTCACAGGAGCTGCAGCCTATGCTGTCGCCAGCAACTCATGGCAGCCCAGCTCCAGGTTGAGCTGTTGTTCAGCATCTTAGCTGTGGAGGGCAGTGTCACTGGCCCTCATATGTGGGATCCAAACCGGGGCCCTCTGGCATCCCAAGCGAGTTCTTAACCATCGCGCCACTCGGCCGGCCCCCACTTTCATGAATTTATAAATAAATCAGGGAAAGGATGGGTGTTTGGGACATATAGCAATTTCAAGATGAGAAATGACTGTCAGTCAGTTAAGAAACAGAAAGTGATTCTACCCACCTCAAAATAATAAATTTCACATAGATGTATATGGCAGTGAGTTAATTTCAACCTTGGATGTCAATACTCTACCTCACTATTTAAAAAATACTCCCCACTCCAGACTCATGTTATGTAGCAAATGTGTGAGAAGGTAATTTTATCTGAAATACTTGCTGGGGAGAACGATAGCGTGAAGACACATTTTCCTTTGCGCTAATAACGATGATAGAAAAAGCAATCTCAGCCATGCTGTTTTGAAATCATGATGCCTTAGCATGATTCTAAGGATTTAATTTGGGAAGTAGAGTTCTAGAAACAATAGCATGCAGGGCTATGCAGAAACTCTTTTGTCTTTCTGAATTATCAGTGCTGCTTGAAGGAGGATAGTACCCTCAACTTTGTTTTGCCTGCTTCATAAAATCCACATTTCTGAAGACTCATAGAGCTTGAGAAAGAAGATAGCAGAGAAAATAAATAGCAAAGGGTGAATTTATCCCTATTTTTATTGTCTTAGAAAGGTAAACAAGTTGGTTATCTGGATTCCTTTACCTCGATATTGACCTGGCCATATTAATTACATATATTGTCTAACGTGACTATTCTGTGAATGTCCTGAATTTTTTATATCTCTTTGCCCTATAAGGTGCAAGTGTACACACATTAACATGAGGCATGTTTCTAATCCTTGCCTTTTTTATTTACTTGTGGCTTAATTAATTTTAATCCTTCACTGGGACTTTAAATGCCTCAAATGAGAATAATGCCAACTAGGGTGATTTTCACCTTTTTATTAGCAAATGTGAAACATGTGTAACTCATAATCACCTGGTTGTTCTTAGCCCAGGGCGCCTGGAGAGTCTTTTCAAGATTTCTGCTCTCCTCAGGCACTCACCAAAGGGAATGAGATTCAGTCGTTTTAACTGTACAAATCAGTCCAGATTTGATTATTAAGGTTTTCTATTTCCTACTTGCTGTCACAAATCCATCCTGGAATTTAATTCACCCAGTAGACATTTTAAATGAAATGTTTAAGTGAAAATGGCCAAATGATGACTTCCAACCAGAGAAAGATGTGAGACTGAGTCAAGAACTCAATCGCATGTTCATTTAGAGGGAGGTGAATTGTGGAATATTGGTAGTCTCTGTTTTAATGAATCTATGTATTAAACCCTTTTCCAACAGTCCCCAAATTTCTATAGTAGTAGACAATTATGTGGGTCCACTGATTAAAAACACATCAATCCAGGCACATTGCAGAGAAGAATTAGCTCTCTCCTTGGTCCAACTATAAGGTAGCAGTGGTGGGCAGAATAGAACAGCTTAATTGAAATTTTGTTTTCAAATAATTTTTTATGTTTAGGATCATTGCTGACAGAGAACCATGAGAATTGCCAATTCTATGTATAAGAGTGTATTGATGCTTGATGTAGGTTTTTTTTTTAATTTGTGAGCAATCATTTAAATCTAATAATAAATGAAAGCAACCTTCAAAGTTTTTCCTTAATTTGATATCATTTATGCTTGCATTGCTCTTAACACAGTCTTCTTCTCGTCATCACATTATGACCTCCTCAGGTGCCCTCAGCCACACAGTGTAGAGTGGCCCACTTTCTCAGTTATAATATCATCTTTTCTTCAGAGCAGTTATCACTATCAGATATTTTCTTATGTATGTACTTATATTTTAATTTGCCATCTCTCTCTCTCTTTAGGATGTAAGTTCCATGAAAGCAGGAACCTTTCTGTCTTATTCACCATTGCATTCCCAGCACTTAAATCTGTCTAGGGTGAGGTCTGAGGGTACAATTCTGATGAATTTTGGAATTACTGTTCATAAAAGTTAGGAAAATATTGTTTTCATTAATTGAGATGTGTTTTTCAGAATATGAACTTTTAAAATCCCTTTGAAGGAAAGATGTCCATGTGAAAATGTTAGGAGTAAAAAAATATGTGTCCTGTTTGCTTCTGTATGTAACCATACTGCTATGGACTGAATTGTGTCCCCACCTCCAAATTTATACATTGAAGCCCTAACCCCTTAAGCCCTAACCCCTATGTTTGGAGTTAGAACCTTTAGAAGGTAATTAAGTTAAGTGAGGTCAGAAGGGTGGGGCCCTAATCCAATAGGATTAGTGTCCTTATAAGAAGAGGCTACAGAGAGCTTACTCTCTCCATTATGTTGAGGACACAGCAGCTGTCTGAAAATCAGGAAGAGAGCTCCTGTAACTTATTTTCAAATTTGCCAGTAACTTGATCTTGGTCTTCCTAGCCACTAGAACTCTGAGAGAATAAATTTCTGTCTCAGTCACCCAACCTATTATATATTGTTAGGCAGCCTGAGCAGACTAATACCCATACTAATCAACAAACAATTATTTTTTCATTAGTTTACTAGGAAATTTTCTATTTTCCAAGCTATATTATTCAGGTTTTGTTATGCTAATGCCATTGGAAATATTAGTTGAAAGGCTATAATGATGCAAATGAATGGGGACTTGAGGAACCAGTCTATAGGATCAAAGCTGAAATTTCCACAATATAAAGCTTTTCCTTCTGCAAAGTTCATTAGTTATGTAATAGGTTCCAAGAATAAATGAGGTTGTATGGACAAGGTACAGCATTTTAAATGATCAAGGAAATAACCTCCTGGGAGAAGGTGCATCTTCAAATAGCATAATATTCTGTGAGATCAGGAAAGTGTTGAGGTGTGCAGTTTTTGAACACTCCTTGGATCTTAGGAAAGCAGATTAAGACCCAAAATATAAGCTTAAAAGAATTCCTATGTCCCTCTGTGTTATTTTCAGGAAGCAGATCTAGCACACACAGAGCAGAACACCAACAAATGTCCATACATTATTACCTTAGTAATACCTCCAAACATTTGATAACCTGAGTTTTCTCTATTATTTTGTTTTCAAGATGGAAAGGCTACAGGTGTCTGTGAGAGTGAAGAAAAGTCATGGTAACTAAAGGTTCATCCAAATAATGATTATTTAAAAAATTACATCAGTCATTTAAACATGCTTATATACTAATAATCTAAATTAATGGCTGAAGCAGGTGTATATATTGTTTTAATTAACAACAGCTGTATTATAGCAACATTAGGGGAGCTTATTATGGCATCATTTATTAAGAATATGTTGCCAATGTGTTTTATGACATGCATTATAAAAAGTTATTAAAGGACACAACTACACCTTGGAATCATTCAATAAATATTAATAAAGCATTTATGATTGTGCCCTTAATTTAAAATGTTATCATTATCTTTCAAGCATATATCAGCATCCCAGCCAAAGGGCCACTTCTTACCACAATAGTACAGTGGTGGTTAGCAGTTTCCCTGAGTGTTTGTCAAACATCCTCCTCTTTTATTAGTTTGGAAGTGCTAACTTTCTCAAGGGTCTCTCCAGTGTCTTCCTGTGTGTTACCCGAATCTCAACAGGAAAATAGAAAAACAATTTATCTCCCCCAAATCTTAGCAAGTTTTAAACTACAGCTACTCGTAACTCATGTATTAGATACTGACTGTGGTTGAATTTTCCATGCCGTGCATAAGTAAGATTTGGTCAAATTCCTTTTAATTCTGTTGCTTACATTATCAAATATGCTTATTGAAAAAGAATCCTCCTCTCAGAAAAGGCCTGCTGGAATTCCATAGCTCATGAATTGCTTTCAAAGTCATCAATCAGCTCACAATTAGCTATTATATTAGTGTAGTAACGGTGCTGAATGGGATGGCTCAAAACAGGGCCATTATTTCAATTGATCATTTGTTTTATGAAATATCAGTTTGCAAAACTAATAGTGAGGAATCTTCCCTAGATAAAATGTACTGAACATAGATATCACATATTTGAAACTAGAGACTCTTGGGCAAAGCAATGGGAAGTGCTGAAATGTGTTCTTTTGATAATGTAGAAAATTGAAAGACCTTTTAAACTACAGCTATGTTGTTAATAAGACAGAAAAGCTAACAAAAAAAATCATAGAATTAGCATCATTCCTCTTCATATGATACAGACTACAAAACAATAACTGGTATTTATCTATAATTATTTTACTTTTCTTAAATGGAGTCCTAGAATGGGATCCTACCCTCCATCCCCAAGCAAGCCCATTTGCAATGAAGTTGATATAACCAAGCAAGAAATGTTGATACCAACTTTCATTGTCAGTGGACAACTCTATTAAACTCTCCAGTTGTTCTCCTTCAGCTAGTTTCATTCTTTCTAGATTAAATCCCTTAGTTTTAAACAATGACAGATTTACAGCAGCCTTTTTTGCTGCGCCCTTTTCCCATCTTCACCAAACAAACCCAGAAGACAGCCATGTTTCCCATCTAATAGATTGTGTTCTTAAAGGTCTCTTTCATATAGAGGAAGGCTAACAAAAGATAACAAGTGTTGACAAAAATGTGGAGAAATCGAAAACTTTGCATACTGTTGGTGGAAATGTAAAATGATGCAGCCACTATGGAAAATAGTAAGGGAGTCCCTCAAAAAATTAAAAATAGAAGTATTATATGATCCAGCAATTCCATTTCTGAGTATATATCCAAAAGAATGGAAATCAGGATGTTGGAAAGATATTTTCACCCCCATGTTCATGACAGCATTGTTCACGAGAGCCAAGATATGGAAACAACACAAATGTCAAACAGAGGAATGGATAAGAAAGTGCAGTATGTACATGCAATATAATATTATTCAGCCTTAATGATAGACGAAATCCTACTATTTGCAACAAGATGAATAGATCTGGCATGATGCTAGGTGAAATAAGTCAATCACAGGAGGACAAATAGTCCATGATCCCACTTAGGAGATATCTAAAATCGTCAAACTGATAGGACCAGAGAATAGAATGGTGGTTGCCAAGGGCTGGGGATAGCAGGAAATGAGTTGTTGTTCAACAGGTGTAAAGCTACATTTATACAAAATGAATAAGATCCATAGATCTGCTGTACAAACACAGTGGCTGTAGATAACAACATGCTATAGTGAGCTTAGAATTTTAAGATAGTAGCGCTTATGTTAAGTGTTCTTGCCAGAAAAGGAAACTTGCTATCACAAGGAAACTTTTGATGGATATGTTTACCTTGATTCGAGTAATGGTAGATGTGTGTAGAACATATCACAGGTGTGTGTATGTTCAAATTCATCAAGTTGTATACATTAAATATATGACGTTTTTTTGTATATCAATTATTCCTCAATATAGCTTAGAAAAATAAAACAAGGAAGGCTACGTCCTCAAAGAACGCACCCAGATCTTTAGCCCTGTTTGGTTTAGAGCTTCTCAGACAACATTTCATGGTGAAAACTATGCCATGGGTAGAGTCATCTCCTACTTTTATTATTTTAAAAACAAAGAGAAAACAAAAAAATAATTTAAAAATGGGGAAAAAGAAAGAACAAAAAGTAAAAAATCTCTTAGTATAAGAGTGGTCATGGTTTCATACATGTGCATATAGAGATACATTCATATATATGATATCATGATGTATCATTATATAGTTCCCACATGATACCATTTGGAAATATTTTATTTTTTAGAATCAGTACACATAACTTTGAATTTCTCCGTATGTGTTGGGTGTACTTGGACTTGAACAGAGGACTTGCAAAGTGATGAGAATATTATTCTGAATGAGTAGTAGTATCAGTAGTAATAGCAATAACAGTTTTAGAAATAACAATATGATGGAAGTAATAATGTTTTTGTTTATTTTTCCAAGTTCCTTGCCCCAGGTAAGTTGACATTTTATATTAGTTTTGGGAATAAATTGAAATGATCTGATCACAATCAGTTGAGAGTCACAATCTCTTCCACAAACTGTATATTTTTTTACTTCAAAATCTTTTGGTTTTTTGTTTATTAAATGAGTAAAACATATCTGTGTTTTTTTCTTTCAAATGTTGAGGGTCAAATACAATAACTGATATATCACTGACACACCAGCAACTCTACTTTTTTTTACCTGGTGTACTTGATGGAACTTCTCATGGGCTTTGCACAGAGAAAACACCAAGTGTTTACTTGTTGACTTTAATGTTGAAGCATTTTGAAAAGTTACACAAATAATCAGGAATAAATTTTAACTTGTGCAATTTCAAAGCATTATACATTTAAGTGACATTATTGGTCCAAGGAAATCATTTGCAGAAAATACAAATGAGTGAAATTATAGAACCCAAATCTTTCAGACTCTAAAATTTGAGGAAAACTCTTAAAAAAATGAATTCTCATTTTCAGACTGAATTTACCACTTAGCTTTAATCTATGCAAATTATGATTGATTTTAGAAAATCTGTGATAAGCTGAGTTTTTAGAAATGAGGGGATTTTATAGTTATAAATGATTTTCTTAAAAACAATAATAATTCCTAAAACTATGTATATTTTTTAATCCAAGAAAGTTACTTATATATGATTATGGTTTAAAATTTTACAAACTTTTATTTGTTTTTGCTTTACATGGATAGAAAACATCATAGTTTGTAAAGCTTGAGCACATAATATGCTTTATATAATGGGAATTATTAGCTAAGAATAATTGAGCACTTGTGATACCAGAGAGTGTTCTAAACATTTTGCATCTTTAACTAATTCAATCCTCCTAACAACCCAGTAAAATAGACACTACTGTCATCTTCATTTACAGATGGAGAAATTGAGATACTGATGAATTAAGTAACCCTTTCGAAGGGCTCATAGATAGCAAGTGGAAGACTCAGAATTTGGGTCCAGGATAAAAACCAAGCCAGAGCTGACAAGACGTGCAGATATGCTCTGAGTGCCCAGCCTTGTATAGATTCAAAAACCATCTCTTGAGGCTGTTATCTGAAGAAAAATAACCCAGTGCGAAAGATACATTTTCCTTTATGTTTATTATCTCAAATCTCAGATGAGCTCTCAACCTGGTCCAGGAATCCTACAATTTTTGTATAATCTTTATCCCTTGCTTTCCAAGATGACAATTTCATAATTTCTCCCCTCTCTTCAAATGATCTACATCCACTTTTCCCTCCCAATCAGCTTCATCCTTGCTTTTAAAAAAAAGCAGAAACAACTAGAGTAGCACTTTCTGTCTACCCGCCACCAATCCACAAACATTTAGCTCTTTTTTCTCTTAATACAACTAAACAAGAGTTTCTTATCCTGTCAAGGTACTGGATTCTAGTCCCATTCACCAGTTTAGTCTGGACCCTTCTAAGCTCAATCAGCAATCTCTCTCTCTCTCTCTCTCTCTCTCTCTCTCTCTCTCTCTCTCTCTCTCTCTCTCTCTCTCTAATGGACCACACTCAGTTGCTTTTAATCTGCTCCATTTTTCTGATTCTAAAAAACCATGCAAACAAACCCCCACAAAACCCCCTCATCTTGTCCATTTACCACACCATTTTTCTGCTCCCTACAGAGCAAACTCCTCTTGTTGAACCCTCCACTTCCTCATGTTTGTTCTGTCATTCTAATTCAACCTGGCTCCTGCTCCCATCACTCAGCAAAAACTACTTTTGAGCATGACGCTAAATGCACTGGGGACACTTTTCTGTCCTTACCGCATTCGACCTGTCAGCAATATTTAACATAGTTATTTACTCCTTTTAAACATTGGCACAGCAGCAGCATTTGACAATTCTAAGAGAAAGACACCATAGCATTAAACAATGCTGTCTTATTTTGTCAACACTCCACACAAGAATAATCGAGTTTGAGGCAACTTGGTCAAGTATGAGCTTTCACTTTTATTATCGGCTCCCACACCTTGCACCTGAAGACACTTAGCCCAATTAATAACTCTGACCAATCTCTTCCTGAACAATGGAATCCTGTTCTGTAATTTCTCTGTTTTGTCCATTATAACTTAATTTACCACCTTGTTTCTCTCACTAATTATAACTACCTGCTTGGGTCCTGTCCTGCCTCAAACAGGTTTTAATTGCCATAGCAATTCGTCAGATGTATAGTCTATTATTGATTTAGTTTATTCTGACTCAGAGTCTGCTCTCTGTTCCTTCCAGCCCCATACTTTTTCTTTTGAGCTGTATCCAGCTGTGGCTGCTAGTTTTTTGGGTTTTTTACGAGATTTTATTGGGGAATTGGGGGAGGGGAACAGACAAGTTGCTGTCCTTTTGTTCTTCAGTCTAGTTGTGGAGGACCTCACTTCACTGGCCCATGTCTGTATTGTGATCATTGCGTTCTTCCTGGATGAGGCAGTCACTTGTCAGTCATTGGACGGCTGCTCACGGCAGCTCACGAAAGTACATGCCAGCTGTGGGCCAACCCCACTGCAGCCTACTCCGTCATTGGCAATCCACGGCAGCCCAGCTCTAGGTCGAACTGTTGTTCACCATCTTAGCTGTAGAGCGCTGGCCCTGTGGTTGCTAGTTTTATTCTGCTTTGTTTTTCACAATCCTTCTTAAATAATAATACTGTAGCCTGATCATTTACATAACTTCTTTGTCTACAGTATTCAATCACTTATCTAATACTATTTACCATATTTTAATCCACCGAAATTCATTTTTGTTAGGGGTTCTGAATTAAACCTAACTTGGAATCAGTAAAAAATATTATTCCTGACCTTTTTGGACTTAAAAACATTTAGATCCAAGCCTGGTTCTCAAATTCATTCTTAATCAGTTTTTGATCTGGAACACAGGATGATGCAAAATTTCCATGGAGTAAGCTCACAGGATATTTTTGCCTAAAAATACATATTTTGAAGGCAGTGCAATAGTTACAGCTGATCCATTTTAAAGTTTTGCCACAATATTACACAAGTAAAATTACTACCCTATGTGTACTATATTAAGAATTAGTCATCTAAATTTATATTGACCTTTAAAAGTTACTAAAATGTTGCCTTGTGTTTAAAAAACAAATGACAACCTCAAATGTTACCAAAATGTAAAAGGTAAAAGTAACAAAAAGCTGGCTTTTCAAGATCTCAAGAGAACATTTCACCTGTCTCCTTTTTCCTGAGCTGTGAAGCTGCAGGTGAGCTTTGGAAAGAAGCATCTATTATACACCAGAAGAATGATGAGTCCTCTGGGTCATATACTCCCTTTCCTTTGGTCATGGCCAGATTCCTCTTGAGCCTAAAACTAATTCCACTCATGCTCTGAGCCTGGTGTACCAACCTTATTTGCATAATACATTTTGCACTCACTGGATGCCAAGTGTAGATTAATAATCTGATCTGGAGACTAGTGAGCAATTGTTTTATAAAGTTGCACTTGTTACTGCTTTGGGGGTGCTTGAATTACAAATCTAGGACAAGGAGCATATTGATCCACACGTGTTTATGCCACACAAATAAATATCACAGAAATACCAATATTTGAATTGAAAATATGGCAGTATTGTCCATCATTCACTGCCTTTTGGCAGGCGATTCAGTGAATCTGTGGACGTGCTCATGCAAATAATTGTTCATGATCACACAACATCTCTTGACTGCTCTTGTTAGAGCCAACCACACAATGCCATTGCAGGATTTTTGGAATTGTCTTTGAATTGTTCTGAATGGAACACATACTCAGGGGCAGAATAGGGTTCAAACTGGGTGCCATTTATTTTTGGCCCTCTGTTCTCCTCATACCTCACAACACTTCAGTCCAAAGCATATTTTTATAAAACGCAGAACTTCTTGGTTCAGGAAAGTGTTTTGTGAATGCTGTTTCTGTAGCACCAAAGAGATCATCATAAAGTTAATTATTTTCCTATTTCGAGAGGCAATAACAATCTCAAGCCTACCCGTTGCTAATATTGAGCAAGTGTATGTTATGGGTTTCTTTAACAATTATTTTCACCTATAAATGATCTTTTGGCAAGGACCATGCAACCACAACAAAGTCACTGGAAATAACTAAAAAAGAAAATATTTGTGTAAAGAGTTTGTAAAAAATGACACTTTGTTGCAGTTTTTCTAAGCAAATTATAACTGCCTGTCATACAGACAAGTGTTGCCATGGTAAGCTGTTTTTTGAATAGGTAAACCATATGAAAGTGAGACAGTGCATGTGTGAAGCTTGTGGGAAAGGAATTTTTAGGTTGCCTGGAGCAAGAATAACTTCAGTATTTAAAATCATGGGCGAGCACAACACCCTTTCCCGAAATGTAGTTCATGGAAATGTGTATTTTTCTCTCTCGAGTGACTTCTTTTTAAAATGTTTAGCATAGAAATTGCTACTGGTTAGTGGAGGAAAAGACTGAATCAGATAAATAGTGTTAGCAGGTTAGAATTTGTTGTTTGTTAATTTTAAGGAAAACAAACCTCTCACCTCTTCAATGTACATCATTGTCATTGTGCCAGATATACAGCAGAATTTCAGATACTGAGTCCTCAAACAATAGCCAAAGGCAGGGTGAAATCCCATAACTAATAGATAAAGTTGTTAAAATTATTTAGTAGGATGTTCTCATTTTTCTAATTATCCCTAATTCAAGAACTCTTGGGTTTAGATGACTACTTCACTTGATACGTTCTAACAAAATAGAGACAGTCAATATGTATCAATATATATCTTTTTTTTTTTTACATTTCTATGCTCTGTCACTTCTAGGTCTTCTTTTTTAACTATATTCTTTCCTTCAGTGATTCATCTAGCCCCACAGCTGTTAGTACTCTGCATCCTGCTGGCTCCCTCATCTAAACATTGAAACCTCTAGTCCAGGGCCCCTGTCCCATCCTCAGATCTTTACATATATATGTGCCTACAATTATCTCCCCTTGCATGTCTAACAGGTACCCTCCTCATCAATACAGTGGACTGAGCATGAGCTAAGCTGTCCCCTTCCACATAAAATCTCTAAAAATGGCAGATATTAATAACTAAACAAATAAGGAAATCATGTAGAAAGGTGCTTAAAAATAAGAAAAGGGAACATACAAACAGAAAGCTCTTAGGGATTCCAGAGGATGGCAAGCAGAGAGGATTGCAGTTGTTGAACACTGGGGTCAGAGGGGAGTTAGAAAAAGTAACAGGAAAGTTGGTGGAGAAACCTCAGCAAGAGCAGACAAGTGAATCAACACTGTCACAATCTGGATGGACCAAGCAGCTGCGATGTGGATTTGTCCTCCAAGTAGTGATAGGCATGTGAGAGCTTGGGTCAGAGAGTCATGGCCACATCCAGGGTTCTGGCAATGCCTGGGAGAAATGGAAAACCTCTGTACCCAGAAGATTAGCTGGCCAGGGACCGCTCCAGGAAACATGTCCCACTGCTCCTCAGAGCTCCCTGAGAACTAGTCAGGATAGCTTCTCGGCAGATTCTCCCAGGCCTCCCCTTAGTTGATTTAGACTCATATAGTCACTGTTTAACAGGAAATTCAATCTCAAAGATGGACACACAATCAAGAATCACCAAGCACTGAGAAAAGCCAAGCTTACCAATAAACAATCAAATCAATAAACACCAGAGCTTAGACTAACATAGTTAATGGAACAAACAGGAAAGAGCTTGAATGTAAGTATACTGGGTATACTCAGAGGGATAAAAGAAAATAGCACACACATGAAAAAAGAACATGCTGTCATGTAGAAGACTCAACTGGAGATTTCAAAACTGAAAACTACAATAGATTAAATTAAAAAAAACTAGATAAGAATAATAGAAATACTGCTGAAAAATGAATTCGAGAGCTTGAAAATTAAGCCAATGAATTCTCGTAGAGTGCCCCCAGAAAGACTGAGACATGGCGGATTATCCAAAAGTCCTGGTGTTCATCTTATAGTAGACTTCAGTTTGAGAGAAAAGGAAGACTGGAAGGAGGCAATATTTAAAGAACTATTAAATGAAAATTATCCTGAAATGGAAAAAAGATTAATTCTTAGACTGAAAGTATGCACAAGGCTAAGCAGATTTTTTTAAAGCTCACATTTGTTTATAACATTTTGGTATAAAATTTTAGAATACTAAAGGTAAAAAGAAAAAAAATCCAAACATTTCTAGAGCTAAACAAAAGCAGATTATCAAGACTAGAACAAGATTAAGATGACATCAGACTTCTCAGAAGCAACCCTGGATGTGAGAAGGTGACAGAGCAATCAATACCTTGGAAGAAATTCTAAGGGAAAGTAACTTTATTCTAGGATTCTATAACCTGACAGACATTCAAATGTTAAGGTGAAATTAAGATATGTTTTAATAGAAATTAAGACTTAAAGGCATGCCAGGATTTTAAAAATTTACCAATTACAGACCTCTGAAAGAATAAGTACTGAAACATGTACTCAAGCAGGAGGAATATCTACTGGCATGTGCTATGTAATACGTCCAAAACAGAGCTCTTGGTCCCCTCCCCCAATCCTGCCTCTCTCCCAACCTTTTCCATCTCAGCCAATGGCACCGTTATCCACTACGACACTTTTGATTCATCTTTCGCTCCTCACTTCCCCTCTTTCCCTGCATTTAGCTCATCATCATATCCTATAGCTTCGACCTTCGAAAGTATCTTAAATCTATTCCTTGTCCCTGTCTGCCTTGTCAAATCTAAGCTCAAGCCACCATTATCTTTTTCCTACAGTCCTACAAAACCTCCTAACTGGCCTTCACTCCTATCTCACTTAACTCCAATCCCTTCTCTCACAGAGTCAAAATGATTTTTTAAAGCATAAACTAGGTGTCACTTTCTGCTCGGAGCTCCTCGTGGGCTTCACGCGGCTCTTCCACCACTCTCCATTGGGCTGGCTCCCCGTCAACTGTGGCGTCTCAGCTCAGATGTTCCCTCAGCCTTTTATGACACTTGCTTTATAATGCCCTGCTAATTTTCTGCACAATACTTACCACGATCTGTAATTACTTCATTTAATATTTTCTTTTCTATCTTTTCCACTAGAATATAAGCAGAGGACAGTGATGCCACTTGTGTTGTTTACCAGTTTTCCTTCACCTTACAGGGGCTTATTTCACTCTGGGCAGACGACTCTCTGACTGACCTTGAACATTTGGGAAACGGTTCAATTCCCCCCGCAATTGAATGGAACCTGGAAGTTACTTGACTGAGCCATATTAGACATTAAGGTTTATGCAATTCCTACAGACACATTCGTACAAAGACTGTTTATTGTCTGATAGACCAGAGGCAAAAGGGTATGCAGGTGATAGCTCTAAACAAGATCTCAGGTGAGGATCCCGGGTCCCCTGAAAGAAATGTCTTGTGGATGAGGAAGAAGTCTAAAAGGCTTGTGGGACTGAGCCTGGGGGTTGAGGCTGTGCTCACCTACCCGCCCCTTTCCTCAACCCCCACTAGGGTGCTTGTATCCTCTGGAAAGGGGTGGTTGTGGCGAGTTCCAGAATTCGGCTCTATAATCCTCCCCCCACAAAAGAGCTGGGCTTAAGACAAGAAGGGTTTTCCCCACAATTCAGAAAGGAAGTGGTGAGCAGCAGAGACTCAGGAGGTTGCCACTCAGAGGAATGTGGTTTTCTGGAGGAGGTGAGCAGAGAAATGACAGCCTGCGAGCAGCACAGTGACTGCAGGGGCTGTGGCAGAGGACAGAGGGCTGCAGAGCTGTGGGCAGGGGCTCTAAATTACGTTTGAGATGCTCGTCCCCCTCCCCATATACACCTACAGCCATCTCCTTCCTTGCCAGGGTCTCTAGGGGAAGTGATGTTTTCTCAGCAGCCACAACTGGGTGGAGACAATGACGTTACACATAGGAGCCTCAGAAGTGTTTAGTGAGCACACAGAAATATCAAGATGCCATGCTAATCTAAGAGTTGGGGGGGTTCAGAGCGTTGCGATTTGGGGATGCTCAAAACTGAAATATGGCTTATGGATGCAAGCCATATTTGATGTAGTTTTCTTTATTATGGAGACCCAAACTAATTAGAATAAAAATAATAGTAATGTCAATACACCTTATTGATTCTTCTGTGTCAGGCTCTGCTAAATACATGCGTTATCCCATTCAAGCCTTTCAGCAATCCTATGAAATAAGTACACGTATTATCAATTTTCAGATGAAGGAAATGAAGCTTGTAATGATAATGTGACTTATCTAAACTGGTAAGGTTTGGAGTCAGTCGTTGAATCCAGACAGCCCAGAGGTCACCTGCTCAGCCGCTGTGTTCAGCACTTGCCTAACAGTACTGTGTGAAAACAAACGTATTAACATTACTGTCACAGAGCTGCTCAGAGATATCCTATTCCCTGATCACAAGGAAAACAAACTTGCAGTTGCCCTTTGACTTCCTGGGGGCAGATCATGTCTACAGCATACACACTATTAAGGCAGCAGCTCCACAGAAGGACTTGGTGGCTTGGTAGGGGTTGCTTGGCTGTCCTAGTCTGCAAGGGGAGAGAAGAACCAACTCTTGGAATAAAGCTGCAGCTGGAATGGGGTAGGAAAATAGATTTCAACAGGAAATGCCCATGCTTACCAGGAGGAGTCGAGGAAGAATTCTCAGGGGTAGTAATGTTTGAATAGACTCTGGCCTGGGAATATAACACAAGAGGGCCACAGTCACATGGCTTAGGTTGAGGATCAGAACTCTAGTCCATGGGAATATAGGTCAGGGCAAAGCAGAGTCTCAGGACTGGAAAGCTGAACTACTGTATATACTATTAAGACTGGGACTCAAGGACACGTGATACATCATCAAAAGAGATATTAGTAAGAAGGCAAATCCTATTAATAAACTGTGAGATAAGGTCAGAGGAGTGTCAATCAGTAAGTTGGCGAAAAACTGCTTCCTTGAGAATTGAAGTAGAGCTTTGACTCCCCTAAGAACAGGATTGATCCCGGTTCAGGAAACTGAGGTGAGCCCTCAGAGGTATCCCCAGTCACAGAAGAGGAAGAAGGTAAGAAAGAATAACTGGACATTTGTCCCTATCTAGTAATCTAGTTTCTAGTACTTTTTTCTCTAGTATGTTTTTAAGTCTTGTGTAAAAGTTTCTCCTTCAACCCCCAATACAGTCTCACACACACACACACACACACACCCTCTGGTGGGTGAGTAATTATTCTGTTCTTTGTTGTTTTAAATCAGGAAGCATGGTTGAAGTATTATTAAGAGATGGCATTCACTTGCCATTGTCTATAGGATGGAAGTAACATAAAATTTAGGTTTATATAATTTACCTCTAAGTGGGTGTTTTAGTCAGTGACCCTCGGAAATACTGAGATGGTAACAATATGTAGACTTACTGACTTGTTATAAAAGATAATATAACATGATGGACTAGATATCCAACTCAAAAACTCAAACTTGGTCTCGCTTATAGTTTTTCTTTTTAATATTTGTTTTCAAAAATTGTCTTTTGTCTGCTTTTAATTTGGTAATACACTTTATAATTGATGGTGTCTTTGATTCAAGAAATTACTATAGAGCCAAGAGAGTCTTCTCTGAGGAGATGCGTTTTGCCCAGAGCTGGCCCTAAATGGCAAAACTTGTTAGTTTTTCCTTGCAGTTTACAGCATCCAGGACTAGGCTCCTGGATTTCCATTCCTGAGAAGGACCTGCCTCTTCATCTCCACCTAAAGGAACAATAATCCCTTCTTCTCAGGGAACCATGATTTGCTGCTAATATTATGGAATCAATAGTATAGAAATTCACATACTGGTGGACAGAAAGAAATAGGGAAAATTCCTAGGAGAGGCCTCTGACTGTGATTTGTTTTTGTATTGACTCTCATCGTGTAAATGATGATGGCAGAGTCTGTCTTTCTTTCTAGGATATGTGTTAACATGCCCAAAGGCTAGTAAGCATTGAGTGCAGTTAATATGCATGATAAAGAAAAACATGAAACCACTGATTTTGTTTGAAAAAAATGGTTAATTTTTCTAAACATGAAAACTGAAGAAATACACCATCAGTCTGAAATCCTGTGAACTAGGAAATAATAGAATAATTCGGATTCTTTAAAGAAAGAATACACAAGTCGTCTGTTGGGTGGTTCTTTGCCACTTCTCTACATACTGTTATTGGCCTCCTTGTGCCAGAAATCAGAGGGGTAGGGATTGGGAAGAGAGGCTCCCAAGTGCAGAGCAGAGCCTGCTGAAGCTGCCAAGCCTAAAATCCACATGGTAAGTGAGGGAGGGTGGTGGGGCTCCACATTCTAAATTGTGGGCCCTGCCGTTTACGCTTTGTGAACTGGAGGCCTACTTTCTGTTCCATCTCACTCTTTTTCCTGTGTTGAGTAGAACTGAGTCTGAAATTGACCCAGAATTCCCCAGGCATGTCGGTCAGCTATGGGTTTAACAGATGTATCCTTTCTTTTTGGTCCAATCCCTGTACCTCTTGGCTCTAGAAGAGGGAGAATGTTATCTTTGTCTTCATCATCTAGTATGCCCAAGTTTGAGTTTTATAAATTGTTAAACATATCTTATAAGTGTTTTTGGTAGATATTCAATAGTTAATAAAAATATTAAATATATATAAAATCAAGCTAGCTGCATTGTTTGGCTTTTGAGTTATATTGCCAAGAATTTACAAGTCCAAGGCCACTGCATTAGGGTATTATGACCAACAAACTGGCAAGAAAGCATGTTAGCTAAACGCAGAGATAGGAGCATGAACTGTTATTAAGACCAATGTTATTTCTTTGGATTTTGAGGGTACGTTTCCTTCCTAACATCAGTGGTTTTCTACTGTGGGAGATGGATCTTTCCACTGGTTTAGAACGAAGGTGCTGGTGCAGCCAAAACTCGGTTTAAGCTTTGAATTGACAACTCCATTTGGCACAGAGGAAAGCTCTTGTGCTTAGCCCTATCCTGCGCCATTCCCTGAGTGCCAGCAGCCAAACGCAGAGGAGGCTCAGTGCAGACGTGTGGCTGGAGTGCAGCAACCACTGGTGTTATCTGGAAAGACAAAGGCAAGTGCCTGGGTATGCTCATGCACTTTTCAGCCGTTCATTATTTCTTTCAGCCATTCATCCAATAAGCTTTAACTGAATATCCACATTTTACAAAATATATTAACAAGTGAGTAACCAAAGAATCAGCCACTTTTTAGATTTTTGTGGGGGAGAAGAAATTTCCCCTCTAATAATTAAATTGACGTGAGACAACATTAACAGGAGAAGATAACCCAATTTAATTACATATGTACATATGGAGGTTCCATAAGAATATGGGGCCTGAGGACCAATTGGGCAGTTGAAGTTTATATGCCATCTTGAGCTAAGGAAAAAGGAGCATAGTGTCTGGGACTTCAAAGGGGAGGACGGATATTCACATGGAGATGGAGAAGCAGATGTTTGGTAAGCAAATGTTTGCTGGGCCACCTTTATCAGTAGGACACAGAGAGGGCTTTGATCAAACAGGCCTTGCTAGGTTCTTCCCTGTCTAATACCCTTAGTTCATATTAAAATACAGTTATCTTTTATAATAACTTCCTTCCTGGATCAGGCCCTTTATCCAAATCCTTGTAGGTAGTTAGGGAGAAGATCAAAGGGTTTTCTTGAGTCTTTTGTTTCTCAAAAATAACCAGCATAATTAACCAACAACCCCCCAAACTCATAATTTGGGGTGGCAAACTCTGCTCCCCGACAATGTGAATCAAATATGTGAAGGCCAGTGCTTATTTTGAATGTGTGGACTTGATCTAGGTCGTTCATTGCTTGGTTTCAGTTGTTTTTTATTTTTATTTTTTATTAAACACAGTACACAAGAGGTGGTGCTTAATTTTATTTCTTAAAGCTACGGTAAGAATAGATGTTCAGAGAGGCATCAATCAGCATTGACTGATTGAAAATTGCGGTCACCTTCCACTTTTGTAACACTCCCACTTATCGCTAAAGGCTTCTCTCTTACACCTTCATGGAACTCAATATGTCTGTGAGCAACCTAAATCTCTTCACAAAACAAATTCCATTATTTGTTAATTGTTTGTTTCAGTTCTGAAAATTCTTCTTTGTTGAGTATTATTGAGCCCCTTTTAAGATTATGTTGCTTAATGTATTTCGTGTGAGAACTCCTGATCAATTAATACTTGAGAAAGTGACCACTTAGAGCTCTTGCGCTCATGATATTATTATTTGCTTGGGCCAAAGATTTGAAATTGTTGAATTAAAACCAACACAGATCCTTTCAGCAAATAATAGTAACATGTTTTTTGCCATTGTTGTTGTTGTTACACTATTTGACGAGAAGTCTAAGCATGCATAACAAAATGGGAAAATCTTCAGGTTTGTATTCGAAAGACGCCAAAATGAAGATCATGTTCTTTGAATTCACAGTTTCCAACAACTCTGTCTGCTAGCTTTTTTCCCTTCATATTATTAATTTCCACCATACTTGCCTAAAAGCCCCAGGTTTGGTTTTTGAGGTGGCAATACAGTGTTAATTTGCTACCTGTGCTCTAGTGAAAAAGCACAGTTGGAAGATTCAACTTCAAGGGTCTGGGTAACTCACTATTTCTCTGATCATTTGTTTCCTTGTCTTCAACATGGAAATGATAATGTCGTTCTTCTTTGTGAGGATTAAATCTGAAAATGGATGTAATGTTTTTTATAACTATGAAGTGGTTATAAATGTTAGTATTAGTCTCATAGCAGCTATATTAGAGGTGGAGGTACTAGATCAAATTCCTTGTAAGCTTTTAATGGGTTAAGGGGAAATGTCCTCATTCAGCTACAAATATGTTTGGTGACGTTGCTGCAATATTTATGTTTCATTTCTTTATGTGGAACCCTGATTAAACCTACAGATTGTATTTTCACTTATAATCCCCACATGTCTGATGGTAGAAATTCCCTGGCTGTGTTTAACAGAAGGATAATTACTTGTTCTAGGATGTAGAGTGCGATGTTTGGGAATCTAAAACGTTTTACTGTGTACTTGAATTCTGACAATGAAAATAGAAAAATGGTAGGGATTTCAAGATGGATTCTGAGGAGTGATCAGACAAGCATGCTTTTATGCTAGTTCCATCATTATGAATTTTAAATCGCCTTTTAAAGGGCACTAACACATTCTTGCAAATTAGTCTGCTCTCCAATTAATGTGCCCAACATGACAATAATACCGGTTTCAGCTTGGCTAAGCAAACCAGTCAACCAGGAATGTGTGACTCGGGGACTTGGAAGGCTTGTATGAATCCACATTTCCTTCCCTCTCCCTCCTCTGGGGCCCTTTGAACAGTTTAGATCTAATTAAGCCAGTTAATCTACCCACAACCAGTGGATAGAAGAGTTTCTATCAAAACCTGCCCATACTTGTAACAATATGAAATTATATCCCAATACTGCCAAATCTAATTGCTACATGGAACAATGGCAGTGCATTTCTTTATCTATATCAGTGCTTTCCAATTGAAATATACTGTGAGTCATATATGTAATTTAAAAGTTTCTAGTAGCCACCTCATAAGAAAGTTAAAAAAAGTAAAATCAACTTAAACATTATATTTTATTTAACCCACTATATCCAAAGTATTATCATTTCAATATAACAATATAAAATATTGTTAATGTGATATTTTACTTTTTTTTTTGGTACATTTTCAAAATCCAGTGTGTATTTTATACCTATGGCACATCAGAATTTGGACATTTCAAGTGCTCAATAGCCACATGCGGCTAATGGCGTCTCTATTTGACAGACCAGATCTAGATCATGAAAATGTTTTCCTTGGTAAGCCCATTTCAGGACATTAACTGATATACAGAAGGTTTCTTCTTTGTCTATTTTCTAGACCATGCACATTTCTGACATGCATTAAATTTTATAAAAGTAGACTGCAAATGGTAGGGATGAGAAATGCCAGAGTTTATTACAAGAAAGTGTTCATAAATAGAGATGACTTTATGTATTCAATCAAAAAGTAAATAATGCTTGCATGGAAATAGGGACATCAGATTTTCCATAGGAAAATTGAAGAGTGGAGTGCAAGAAGAACCCAATTATGTTCTTTATGAATGTAGAGATGTTGTATTTCCCAGTTTCTTATACAAAATTGTGATTTTCAAATGCAAGAAATGTTAAGTCATAGCATAAAACAGCCCTTTGTGGTATTCTCGTCTGAAAGATATTTATTAAATGCCTGCCTTTAGGTGGGTTAGCATTGAATGTCATACCAATAAAGATTGGCCCTACCATATTGGAATTTATAAATTAAAATAGGTCACAGGAATGCAAACGTACAAAGATTTATGGGTTTCCTGAAACGCCCGCCTCTTCTACCTCCCTTAAAATGTTTGTCTTTCTCAATTTTGCATTGTTGGAGCAGCTTTTCTTCCCCTTTACTTTTGTTTACTCAATTTGGCAGAATCTTGAGAGAATGGGAAAATGAGTAGGGAAACAGAATGCCCAGAAAATCTTTCATATTTATGCAAGGAGAAATGTATCCTTAATATTACTTTAGGCTTTCCTTGTTCTAATATCTTACCTCAAAGCATTCATGGATATGGCATGTGGGCACAGATGCAGAAATATTGTGACAGAAAAAATGTCCTCAGTGCTGCTGACATGCCTGGTCCAGGCTCAGTCTGTGGTCCAGGAATTCCCTGATGGGTGGTCTCAACACCACCAAGAGCACCTTGTTTGTCTGCAGCACAAACAGTGTCTTCTGAAGATACATCTCCCCATGGAATGGGGCATATTGTGTTCCTGCATCTCAAGGCATTTGAAAACTTATTAATAGACAATTATAATCATTAAAATTATTATTAAAGAAACCACATTTTATCTATAGATATTAGGAGTATTCAAATATATATATTTGAATATATACTATATACTATATGTTTTATATATATAACATATATACTATATACTACATACGTTATATATATAAAATAATTCACCCTCATTTGAAAATCACAGTTTAATCATTCCTTAAAAATATCTAAATATTAATCTACTATCTTTTACTCACTTTGGTGTATGTAAATACCACCTGAGGTGCATGATAAATATTGATTCCCAGAGTTCCACTCCCAGAAATTAAAATTCTGGAGGTATGATGTGGGACCCAGGAATATGAAAGCATTCAAGCTCTCTCAGGTGATTTTGAAGATCACACTTAGAGATACATGTCACCATCTGGATGGATATCAATCAGAATCACTGATACAGGTGGAGGGATTGCTACCTTTACAGACGGATTATTGCCAGCAATGCTGATAAGCTTAAGGTCAAATCAATTAAGGGTTAGTTCCTTTGCAGGATTTAATTAACTAATGCGTTTAATATTTTCAAAATACCATACTGCCTAATTCAAGCATTTGGCACCTTAAAAATCAGTAAATAATTTGCATTTTAGAAAGAGCAATAAAAATATTTAATATAAATAGTCACAGGCATTGATCAATAAAATTGCTTGTCTCTTTGTAAGTACTAACTATGAAAAGTTGAAATAAATAGGATACTTTTTTTAAATATAAATTAACCCTCTCAGAGGGAGTCTATTTTTTATTTTCTAAGGTATTCCTTAATTTACATTATTAAAGAATGCTCTTATTGTTTGAAATGAAATTTTTTCCTTTGTCTACTAAAAATGGCAACATCTTTTTTCTTCAGGTATATTATGCAGAAATATCTGTGTGATAGATTTTATCAGCCCAGCTCCCTCTGTCAACAGGTAGTTTTAAACATTTGCTTCTAGGCAGATTTAGTGACAGGCTCTGGTAATTTCATTTTATCCCAGTGAGCAGAAAGACCATGTCAAAATTGGGAAGCTACCAGTGTCTTTGAAAGCCTTATAGCTGAACCTTGTTACTTCGTTTATTTAAAAATTTAATTTTTATTATCCTTTTAGTCATCATGTTTGCTGAGAACTTATATCATCTATTTCATAGTAAACACAAGACTCATAGTGATTAAATATTGACACCAAAATGAGAAATCCTTCATTTCTCTATTACAGAATATTATAATCCTTACTGTTCTCATAAAAGGGAATAGAAATTAAAATATATTTATATTCAAAATACAATATTTGCTAAATAAATAAAATATTATATACAAAATTAAATATTTATGCTGAATAGTAGTTAAGTATTTTATACTATCAAGGGGGAAATGGGAAAATCTTCTCTAATTTCTCAGGAAAATTTAGAATAAAACATTCACAATTCTTAGTATCTGAACTGGAGTGTATATAAGGTATAGCAATATCTAGCCCCAGAATTACCACCAAATATATTCATAAGAGTTAAACCTATTTTTCTTCATGAGTACTAGGTGAATTAGAAAACAGAAATTACAACCAGGTTTATAAAGTTTCTGTACAGTGACCAAAAATTGGGGATCCAGGACACTAGGCCAAAAGGCTTAAAACTTTATTTTCTAAGAACAGGCTGAATTATTTTGCTGATTATAAAAGAATTACATGCTGATTTTTTTTTTCAAAAAACATGAAAAACCAAAAAAAGATAAAGAAAAATATTAATCAGAAGCCATAGTCTACAATGCAGAGATAATTATTAAAGTATTTCATTTCTGTACACCTAAGAAGCATGTATAAGTATTCTTACATAATTCAGATGTAAAATTTTATGTTTTTATACAGCTTTAATATAGCTCGGCTCTAAATCATAAAGACTGGCTTATGCCATTCATTTGTTGTAGTTTTACTTTTTAGTGTTATGTAATATGCCAATGAATTGTTGTAATTGGTTTGAATAATTTAGGACATTTAGGGTCCTAAGTTTTTACTGTTACAAGTAATGCTATGATAAATGCCTTTATATGTTTATCATTGTCCACATTTCTGTAAGACAAACCTTATGAGTATGGCAAAAGTACCCATATTTTTTTTGCCATTTAATGTGTATCGTCACATATGCATTATTGCACAGCAATGTGTTTTGCCTTACAATACACAATATCTATTACTTTCCACAAAGATTTTGCCAATTTATACATCCCCCTGAGTGTTCTTAAGTTCTGGTCTCATCAAACCTCATAAGAACGCTGAATTTCAATACATTTTTGTATGAGAGTACTATTCCAGAGGTCTTTAAAAGCAGCAATTAAATGAGGTCAAAAGGAAGAGCCTGACTTAATCCGTGAAAAATATGACTTTACTGTTAATTAACTGACCCGAAAGCTTAGTGATATTTTTCCTGATTAGCTCTTAGACCCTGAACTTTTCCTTGTGCTTATACAAGTCAGGCTAATAGGGAACATGTAATGGCAATCATTAATTGCATCGGGTATTTCAAATCAGAGGGATAGTCGTGGCCCATTTTTCTTTTTGTTTTTTAAAACTTGCAGTTTTCTGAGGGATTGACTGTCTGTTATGTTCTCTTTGCCCTTATCATATTTTAGAAGAGATACATATATACAGAAACATTTGCCAAAGATAAACTGGGTCAAGGGCATCTTTCTTTGGATTGCCAAGATGTGATATATGGTATCCATTGTTTAACCTTGTGTTATTATTTGTAGATAACCCTCTCTCTTGCTGCCATTTTACTTAATTTGTAGGAATTATAGGGGGGGAAATCTTTCAAGTGAGTGTTGCCCTACCCTATGCCTCCAAAGTGAGGGGTTTAAAGCCCTCTAACATTTTGTGTGGGTAAATGAAAGTATTATATACCTGGTTACCCTGCATTGCTATTAGCATCGCCCACGTTGTGTTCCTAGTCTAGAAACAGATTTGTTCTGTTCTGATATCCCCACAGGTCTTGATCTGGTATGTTTGGGGGGACTTACCTGAATAGGCTTTAAGTAAAGCTGAGAAAATAGCATTAATAGACTTATCATGGTTCTGAAAGCTCTTAGCAGTCACTGTGCATGGTACCAAACTCCAGGCATGTACATCCAACTGCCTACTTGACATCTGTACTTGAATATCTCATCTCAAACAGCATGAACTCTTATCCTTCAACCTACTTCACCTGCCACTGTATCCATCATAGCTGTTGGCAACTATATCCTCTCAAATTTTAGTTCAATAACGTTGCACTCATCCTTTCCTCTGCTCTGTCTCTCATAACTGACACCTAATGCACGAAGGAGTTCTGCTTTCAGAATAGTTCTGGAACTCCATCATTTTTCATCACTTGCGCTCCCATCCTGATCCAAGGCACCATCATCTCTTAGCTGAATCATTGTCAGGTGAGACAAGTCACAGCACTCCCTTCTCAGAACTCTGCAATTCGTTGCTGTTCCAGAATAAAGAAAATGCCCCTAAGGTGGCCCCTGCTCCTGCCTTTATTTCCTTTCCTGCATTGATCCTCTTATTCAGTTTGCTCTGGAGTCATCTTCCTTTCCTGCTTTACCTTTGCCTCAGGGCATTTGTACTAGTGGTTCCCTCTGCCTGGCATGCTCTTCTTCCAGACAGCAATGCAACTAAACGCTCACCTTCAATTTTTTATACAAAAGTCATTTTTTTCTTTTTTTGCCTTTTTATTTTTTTATTAAATTTATTGGGGTGACATTGGTTAGTAAAATTATATAGGTTTCAAGTAGACAATTGTCTAATACATCCCCTATATATCGCATTGTGTGTTCACCACCCAGAGTCAGTTCTCCTTCCATCGCCATATATTTGATCCCCTTTACCCTCATCTCCCACCACCACTCCCACCACCTTACCCTCTGGTAACCACTGAACTGTTGTCTGTGTCTATGAGTTTTTGTTTGTTTGTTTGTTTGTCATGTTCATGTGTTGCTCTCAGTTTTATATCCCACATATAAGTGAAGTCATATGGTTCTTGACCAAAGGTCATTTTAATGAGGCCCCACTTAACCACCCCATTTAATTTGCAACCCCAGCACTTCAGGTCCCTGTTACTCTGCTCTACTTCTAATGTTTTTTTTTCCCTAAAGCACCTATCACCTTTTAGTTTACTGTGTAATATATTTATTTACTATTTCTATTGTTTGTCTCCCCAGGAGAAACTAAGCTACATGAGGGTAAGAATCTTTGCTTACCTTGTTCATGAATAAAAATTCTGAATCTAAGACAGTGCCTTGCACATGAAGCTAAATAAATATTTGATAAATGCACCAAAACACAAACAAAAATAAACTGAATATCCTGAAGCTAAGAATTAATCCTCAAAGTGCTTATTAGCTTTAATGGTGATATATGAGGTCTGTTAATTAAGTTCACAAACTTGTTGCAGTGATGTTGCTAAACTTTTTTTATATCAGAGGGGTTACTATAAATTTGTAGCAACTGGACAGTTAACCAAGTTTACTATTTGAAAGTGCTGAAAAGGCTGTGTGAAAAAGTTAGACAACCTGTACTTTTTGCCAACAATTCATGGCTCTTGCATCACAACAATGCACCAGCTTACACAACACTGTCTGCGAGGCAGTTTTTAGCCAGTAAACAAATAACTGTGTTTGAACACCCTCCCTACTCACCTGATCTGGCCCCCAATGACCTCTTTCTTTATCCAAAGATAAAGGAAATATTGAAAGGAAGACATTTTGATGACATTCAGGACATCAAGGGTAATACAATGACAGCTCTGATGGCCATTCCAGAAAATGAGTTCCAAAATTGCTTTGAAGGATGGACTAGGTGCTGGAGTCAGTGCATAGCTTCCCAAGGGGAGTACTTCAAAGGTGACTGAAATGATATTCAGCAATCAGGTATGTAGCATTTTTTCTAGGATGAGTTCATGGAGTTAATTGTTAGACCTCATATGGAGATGGAGCTGCATAAAAATTTGCCCCTACCTTTTTCCCTGGCCTGTACACTCTTGTTTCTCTTAGCTACCCCTCGTTATTATCTTAGGTTTTCATCCCAATTCCTGCCTCCAAACCTGCTCCATTAAGACCAACAGCAACTTCCATCTTGGAAAACTCTCATCTTCTTGACTTCTCAGAAGCATTAAAAATAGATATCCATTTGTTCCCTCTTGAAATTTTATTCTTAGCAATTCTGTATCATATTCTCATGCTTCTCCCCTATCTCAAGTCTCCTAAGTTGGTTCCTTCCTTGATGCTTGGCCTCAAAATATTGAAAATCCCCAGGACTCTGTTCTGGGCAATCTTTCCTTCCCAATTTATTTACAATTTCTGCACTTCCAGCTCCATCTAAGCAGTTATTACTGCCAAATGTGTATTTCCAGCCTTGGTTTGAGTGCCACATTCATATACAAAAGTATCTACTTGACATCAGCATTTAGATGTCTCATAGGCTACTTTAAGTTAACAGGGTTAAAACTGGACTCTTTCTTTTTTTCATTTTTTTAAATTAAATTTATTGGAGTGACATTGGTTAGTAAAATTATATAGGTTTCAAGTGTACAATTCTATAATACCTCATCTATCTATTGCATTGTGTGCTCACCACCCAGAGTCAGTTCTCTCTCCATCACCATATATTTGATCCCTTTTACTCTCATCTACTACCCCCCTCCCCCCTTACACTCTGGTAACCACTAAACTGTTTTCTGTGTCTATGAGTTTTTTCTTGTTTGTTTGTCTTATTCATTTGTGCTTTCCATTTTATGTCCACATATGAGTAAAATCATATGGTTCTCAACTTTTTCTTTTTGACTTATTTTGCTTAGCACGATACTCTGAAGATCCATCCATGTTGTCACAAATCACAATGAGATACCACCTCACTCCTGTTAGAATGTCTATCATCAACCAGACAAGTAATAACACATGTTGGAGAGGCTGTGGAGAAAAGGAATCCTCATACACTGCTGATGGGAATGTAAAATGGTACAGCCGCTATGGAAAACAGTATGCGGGTTCCTCAAAAAATTAAGAATAAAATTACCATATGACCCAGCAATCCTTCTCCTGGGCATCTACCCAAAAAATCTGAAAACATTTATTCATAAATGTTCATTGGAACATTATTCATTGGAACATTATTCATGGCGGCCAAGACATGGAAACAATCAAAGTGTCCTTCGACAGATGATTGGATAAAGAAGATGTGGTATATATACACAATGGAATATTACTCGGCCATAAGAAAAGATGAAATACTGCCATTTGCGGAAACTGGACTCTTGATGCACTGCCCTATTTCTCTTCCTAATTGTGTCTTTCACATCTGAGTAAATGTCACCAACCACCACCCAGTTGTTCAAGTCAAAAAAAGCCTGGAAGTCATCTTGATTCCTTTCTTTTTCTGACCTCTGCTCCGAGCTGAACCATTATGAGATATTTAAGCTTTATCTCCCCAAAGTCAAGTACTTGTTACTAATTCCACTGTAACCCTTACTGCTGATTTATATGACTTCAGGAATCTCCCACCTGGTCTCTTTGCTTGCATTCTAGGTCTTCATAATTCATTGTCTACACAGCAGGCACCAAATCTGATCATGATACACCCTGCTGCACTCTCAAAAATTGTTCCATTGTATTAAGAATAATTCTGAAGTCTTTACAATGTGCTCCACTATGCGTGTGCTGCCCCTAACCCTCATCTCATATCACCCTGTATCATATTCACCACACTCAAATTACCTTGGTCTTCTTTCTGTATTATTATCTGAATAAACTCTTTTTCTCCCCAAGGGACATGTACTTGATGTCCTTTGCCTGGACCACTCTTTGTTATTTCACCTGAGCTCAACATTATCCTCTCAAATAGTAATCCCCTGTCCACTTAACTCTGAAAAGTTCCCCTCTTCACATCGCCTTTTTAATTTTTTTCTGCCCACAAGATGCAACAAGAATGTCAGCTACACCAGTGCACAGACTTCCATCTTTCTCGTTCACTGCTGTATGTACAGTGCCTTATACAATTTCTGGCACTTAGATGGTGTGCAACTCATCTATTTTTTAATAGATGGGTGGGTAAATAGATAAAACATTAACTGAATAAATTAGCTACAGTTGAGTACCTCGCTGGTTGAGCATTTATTTGGTTTAAAACCTTACTAAACAAGATAATTTCAAGTAGTTATAAGGTCCTTTTTACACACACAAATAAAACTGTGGCCAATTTATGTTTTTCTAACATAATTGGGTATTACTGGATTTCTTTTTAATTTTTGTTTTTACAGATGGAGAAACTGAGACACAGATTCACTGTGCAACATTGCTGTTATTCTCAATCTAGAACCATTAAACCTCTATTCACAATTGTTAACGAAACTATGGGCTCACCTCCGACCATTAGGACACACTTCCTGAATAGACTTGATTAGCCTGTGAAAGAACAAAACAGTGTGCACGAGACTCTATTTCATTGCCGCCTCCTCCTCCTCCTCTTCCTTCCTTCCTTCCTTCCTTCCTTCCTTCCTTCCTTCCTTCCTTCCTTCCTTCCTTCCTTCCTTCNTTCCTTCCTTCTTCCTTCCTTCCTTCCTTCCTTCCTTCCTTCCTTCCTTCCTTCCTTCCTTCCTTCCGTTTTTCCTTCCATCCTTACTTCTTACTTATTTCTTCTTCTTCCTCTTTCCCTTCTCCTTCTCCTTCCCCTTCCTCTTCTTCTTCTTCTTCCTCTTCTCCTTCTCCTTCTCCTTCTCCTTCTTATTCTTATTCTTTTTTCTCAAGCTATATGGTCCTTTGCTATCTTAGTATCAGAGAACTATATGCTCATATTAACCGAGTCTTTTGGGGACTACAAAGTGAAAATTTTAGAAAGAGAACCAAGAAGGAGGTAGTCACTTGACTAGAACTTGGTTATTGTCTTTGGACAGAAATCTGGATAGATCACTGCCAGTTATCATAAAATACTTCTTTTCTTTTTTTCAGAAAAGTGAACCCAAATAGTTCCACTAAAGTTTAAATAACACCATTCATTTAATGAACAGGGAGACTTAAGACTACATTTACCCTTTTAATAATGATCATCTTCATAGTACAGTGAACCTAACATGAGATATGACAATATCTTAAATTGAGCTATTCATTAGATATCTGTAAAAGAAAAGAGTAATTAAAATAATCAAAGACTAACTTGCCAAAACACTTCAAGGATGATCAGAGAGCCTATCTTTATCAGATGAAAGAATGTGGCAACTCAGAAGTTACTGTTACCAGAGAGAGGCTGGGATGAAAGCACACGTTGGTGAGACAGAAAATTTACCACAGAAATAATTGAATAGAAACATGAAAGGAAGCACACTCAGCATCCAAGCCTAGACCTAATTGCAAAGAGGAGCCATTCTATAAAATGCAATTACACTTCTAAAGAGATCAAAGCATTCTTCCACAAGGGAGGTGTAAAAGCAAAGATATATTTCCCTTACAATTAAGGAGCATTGCCAAAATTTAGAGAAAAATCCAGAATATCTTTTAAGATTAAGGAAAAAAAAACATAAAATGAACATATAGAATAGGTTGTTTGTTATGATGGTACAAGCATAAAACATAAATAAATGCAATTAGCCCAACATACTCTAGCTGGTAAAATAAATTACCCTGCATTGTAATTAAATGTCATCTAAAGGCATCTTTATAATAATAGCTAGTTCATTTTATAATATTTTTGAAAATTAAATTTACAACACTGAGTGGAAATGATTCATAATTCTTTATTGTGCTCAAATATAGACACAGCATTCATAGACAATTGTGCATTTGTAATGCTATTCTATTGAATTGTGTGAAGCACTTGATAGACAATAAACTTCACTACTTCATGTAAGGTAGAATGAGGAACATGTTTTGTCCATAGAATATATACAGTAGCGCCTTTCCCACTGAGAGTTTTTCTTACTTAAAATCCTAGTTAATTTGGATTTTTAAACATGTTATTTATTTTTGTATTCAATATTATTTTATGTTAATTTCAGGTGTACAGTATAGTGGTTAGGAATTTATGTAATTTAAGTAGTGATCCCCTGACTAGTCTAGTACCCACCTGGCACTATGCATAGTTATTACCATATTATTGACTATATTCCCTATGCTTTACTTTACATCCCCATGACTATTTTGTAACTACCAATTTGTACTTCTTAATCCCTTCCCCTTTTTCACCCTGCCCTCCCAGGCCCCCTCCCCTCTATCACCCTGATAAATCAAGTACCCATCGGACACCACACATAGTTATTACAATATTATTGACTGTATTCTTTATGCTATACCCTACATCTCCATGACTACTTTGTAACAAACAACTTTTACTTCTTAATCCCTTTCCCTTTTTTACCCACCCTAAACCCCCTCCCACCTGGCAACCATCAAAATGTTTTCTATATCTATGAGTTTATTTCTGTTTTGCTTGTTTGTTTATTTTGTTCTTTAGATTCCACATATAAGCAAAATCACATTGTATCTGTCTTTCTCTGTCTGACCACTCAGCACAATACCTTCCAGGCTCATTCATGCTGCAGCAGATGGCGAGAACCCATTCCCTTCCATGGCTGAGCAATATTCCTTGTATATATGTACCACCTCCTCTTTATGCATTCAACTATCAATGGATACACAGGCTGCCTCAACATCTTGGCCATTATAAACAACACTACAGTGAACACATGGATGCACATGTCCCCTCAAAAGTAGCATTTTAGGTTTCTTCAGATAAATACCCAGAAGTTGGATTATGGGTTCTTCTTTGTCTCTTGTTATAGCCTTTGTTTTAAAGTCTATTTTGTCTGGTATAAGTAATGCTACCCTGTTTTGTTTTGTTTTATTTTGATTTCCATTTTCATGAAATATCTTTTCTCTATCCCTTTACTTTCCATCTGTGTGTGTCTTTTTACATCAAGTGAGTCTCGTGTAGGCAGCATATGTAAAGGTCTTGTTTTCTTATTCATTCAGCCCTCTTGTGTCCTTTTTTTTTTCAGACCATGCAACAATGTTGTTTATTATGTACAGATTTTTCCAATTATTTCCTCAATCTGTCCATACACAGGGAAAAAAAAGTGTACTGTTTAACATATTAGAACTTGCGAAACTGATCATTGCCTAAGAAGGGAAAATGACCCCTAAGACATGCTTAACCTGGAGGCCAGTTCATCTGCCGACCCCGAAGAACATGGAGATGAACATGATAGACAGACTGTCCCCCATCTGAACCTTCATTCACCACCATTCGATAACCCTTCTTCAGGCCCAGATCAGCAGCACATTTCTTGCCAACAATCATTAAATGTCCAAGAAGACTTGCATCATCATCTTCCGCTACAGAAATCTGGGATATATGCTTCTAGGGTATTATCAGAAAATGTGTTGGTGCTTGAGGGGAAATGTCATGGAAAGCAAGACACTGGTCATCCTCAAAAATGATTTTGGCTGGGATTTCCTTGCGAATGATCTTGCCGAAGATCGTGTCGCCACCAGGCCAGGCGGTCTGAGCCTTAGTGATCTCATCTGCCATCGCAGCCTCCCTCCGGCGCGGCCTTCCGAGAAGCTAGGGAGGAGGGAGGAGCCAGGGGAGCCCCTTTTGTGTCTTTTGGTTGGAGTATTGAATCCACTTAGATTTAAAAGAATTGATATATGCAGTTATTAGCATTTTATTATTCATATTTTTTATTTTTATTTATTTATTTTTTCATCGTAAAGAAGTCCCTCTAAGATCCCTTGTAATTCTGGTTTGGTAATGATGAACTCCTTTAGCTTTTCCTTGTCTGGAAAGTTCTTTATCTGTCCCTTGATTCTAAATGATAGCTTTACTGGGTAGACTTATTTTGGTTGTAGGGTCTTACTTTTCGTCACTTTGAATATTTCCTGCCATTCCCTTCTGGCCTGCAAAGTTTCTGTTGAGAAATCAGCTGACAATCTTATGTGAGCTCCCATGTAGGTAACTGACTACTTTTCTCTTACTGCTTTTAAGATTCTCTCTTTGTCTTTAACCTTTGGCATTTTAATTATTACTTTTTAAAAAATTTTATTGGGGAATTGGGGAAGGGGAAGAGTGTTGGGGAATTGGGGAAGGGGAACAGCCAAGTTGTTGTCCTTCAATCTTAGTTGTGGAGGGTGCGGCTCGTTCAGCTCCCAAGTCCAGTCGCCATCTGGCTGCCCATCAGCAGCTCACAGCCACTCAGCTCAAGGTGCTGTGTTCAATCTTGGTTGTGGCTGGGCATAGCCCACCACCCCATTCGGGAGTCAAACTAGAAACCTTGTTGTTAGGAGCACGTGCTCTCACCAGCTGAGCCATCCTGCCACCTGTTGGCAGCTCAGTGGCAGCTCAGCTCAGGCACAGCTCACTGATCCATGTGGGAATCGAACTGGGACTCTGTTGCTCAGAGCTCACACTCGTAATCAACTGAGCCACTCGGCCGGCTCTGGCATTTTAATTATGATGTGTCGGGATGTCAGCCTCTTTGGTTCATCTTGTTTGGGACTCTGCACTTCCTGGACTTGTATATCTATTTCCTTCCCCAGGTTAGGGAAGTTTTCTGTCATTATTTCTTCAAATATATTTTCAATTCCTTGCTCTCTCTCTTCTCCTTCTGGTACTCCCATGATGTGAACGTTGGTATGCTTGATGTTGTCCCAGAGGCCTCTTGAGCTATCCTCGTTTTTTGGATTCTTTTTTCTTTTTACTGTTCTGTTTGGGTGTTATCTGCTACCTTAATTTCTAAATCACTGATTTAATCTGCTTTATCTAACGTACTGTTGATTCCTTCTAATAATTCTTTATTTCCATTATTCTATTCTTTATTTCTGACTGGTTCTTTTTTATGTTTTCTATGACAATTTTTATGTTTCCTAGCTCTTTGTTGAAGTTCTCCCTGAGATCATTGAGCATCCTTATAATCAGTGATTGGAAATCTGTACCTAGTAGATTGCTTTTCTCCATTTTGTTTAGTTATTATTTTTTTTTCTGGAGCTTTGTTGTTTTTTGTTTGTTTGTTTGTTTGTCTGTTTGTTTGAGACATGTTTCTTTGTTTCCCTATTTTGGCTGCCTCCCTCTGTTTGTTTCTTTGTATGAGGTAGGGCTTCCATGCCTCCCAGTAGTAGAATGACCTTATGCAGTAGGTGTCCTGTGGAACCCACTGGTGCAGTCTGCCTGGTCACTAGAGCCGTGTACTCCTGGTGTGTCCTATGTGTGGATTGTGTGTACCCTCCTGTTATAGTCGAATCTTGGTTTCTGTTTGCACATCAATGGGTGGGATTGACCCTCAGACTGATTGATTGTGGGGACTGGCCATGACTACAGTGGAGAAGCTGTGGGTCAAGAGTTGACCTTACAGAACAGGCACTTTAGCAAGGCACCCAGTGTTCACTCTGGTGCATGCCCAGAGTGCCCTGTGAGTGTGTCAATTTTAGAATTGGCTGGGTGATGCTTTGGCTTGGTCTGAAGCTGGCCACAAGGCATGTGAGCCCTGGGGCTTTTTAGAGGGGGACCCACTGCAGGCCAAGTTTAGCTGCAGCCTGTGCCCTGCCTAGGGCCATCTGGTATGAACCACAAAGCATTCTGCAGATGGCTGCCACCTACACTAGGCTTGGAGGTGCCTTGAGAGGCCAATGTGCAAATCGAGGCTAGCTATTGCTAGTGCCAGGCTTAGGGCTGCTCATCCAGTGGTACGGGACACACTAAAGCCATATGCTACTTGTTTGGGTTTTGAAAACCTTTGAGAGATTTTATGAAAGTCCACAGCATGAGCTAAGACTAATTGTTTGTACAGAGAAACCACTGGAAGTGGTTTCAATGTGCCCAAAAGTTGGGTGGGGTGGGGTCTTTAGGGAATCACTAGGGCAGGGCAGATGAAAAAGTGATAGCCAGTTTGATAGAGACTCAGATATGGCTGCCACCCACATCTGCATGCAGGGAGAGGGAGGGCTTAATAAAGAAACAATAGCTTCTGCCAGTTCCTCTTTCTGGTAGAAAACTGGCCCTCCAGCCTTCAATCTGAAGCCAGACAATTCAGTTCTTCCCCTTATGTCCCTGGCACCTTTCGAGCTGCTGCCCCAGCGCTGGAGCTCAGATCGAGTGAGTCCATCAGTGAATAAGTCCATGCATGTAGGACTGCAGCCACACTCTGGGTCACTCAACCATAATCTCTGCTGATTTTCACAGCCAAAAGTTATGGGAACTTTTTTCTCTAAGACTGGAACCCAGATCTGGGGATCCTGGTGTGGAGCTGTGACCCCTTACTCCTCCAGGGGAACCTCTGCAGGAAGATATCCTCCTGATTTTGAATGGTCCCACGTGGGTGTGGGACCATTCTGTTCTGTGTCTCCACCCCTCCTATCAGTCTTAAGGTGTCAGTAGTTGTAGGGCTTCAGCTCAGATAGACTTCAGATGATTCTTAATGATGGTTATTCTGTAGTTTAGCTGTAATTGCTGTTTCTGTGTCACTGCTGTTATTTTTTGTTTCTAAAACCCTAGGAAAACTAAAAGACTAGGATACCCAGAGTCTGATTCTATTAGGAGAAAATGTATCCGGTCTGTGTGACAGCAGGACAGATGGTTAGTGTCTTAGCAGGCAAGTACCATGAATTGTGTTAAGACCACACAACCCTAGGTTGTACATAGAGCAGTTGAAGAATATCTATCTATTCAGTTATATCTTATGGGTTAAAATACAGTTTCCCAAGGCTCTCAAACAATTAAAGGACTTTGTGTCTGTGACCAGATAGGATCCTAAGACAGAAGATAATAGTGGCATGTCATAAAATCAGAAAGGTGTGGGGGCCATTTTTTTCTCTATATGTATACTGGGTTTCTTGTAAGTAGTATATAATTGGGTCTTGTTTTGTTATTTAGTCTGTCAATCTTTGCTTTATATTTGGGTGTTAAAACAACTTACATTTAATGTAGTTATTGATATGGCTAAGTTTAAGTTTCTTATTTTGCTTTGTTTCTATTTGTTCTTTTTCCTCTTCTGCTGAATTCTTGATTAATTGATCATTTTTTATTACTCAATTGTGTCTCCTTTATTCGTTTATTCGTTATAACTTATTTATTTTGGCATTTGTTTTACAGGTAATAGTATATATTTTAAACTTACCACAATCGATCTCTAAGTGATATTATATCTCTTCAGATATAGAATCTTACAATAGTATAAATGTATTTTAGTCCTTTGTTATTGTTGTCATATGTACTATTCATTTATATTCTAAACCTCAAAACACATTGTGATTTTTTTGTTTATTTGTTCAAATAGTCAAATATCTTTTTAAAGATTTAAACAATATAAAAATATGATATATTTACCTTTGTAGTTAGCATTTCTAGTGTTCTTCATTCCATGTTTCCACTTCATTTCACTTTCCTCTTTTTGAAGGGCTTTATTTATAAGGCAGGTCTCCTGGTGGTGCTTTTCTTCACCTTTATATGTCTGAAAAAATTCTATATTTTATCTTTGTTTTTGAAAAATATTTTTGCTAGATATAGAATGCTAGGCTTCACTACTGCATTTTGTTCTGATGAGAAACTGATGTCATCTTTATCTTTGTTCCACTGTATGTATTGTGACGCTTCTGGCTATTTTTAGGATTTTCTCTTTATCACTGGTTTTGAGTAATTTGATTTTTATGTGCCTTAGTGTAATTTTCTTAATGTTTCTTGTACTTGGCACTGATTGAGCTTCTTTGATCTGTGGGTTTATAGGTTTTTTTTTAAATAAATGGTGTGTTTTCATCCAATATTTCAATTTTTTCTGCCCTCCTCCCCCGCACCCACATACATTTTTCCTTTGGAGCCTTCAATTACACATATAGTAGGTTACTTTAAGTTGTCACATAGCACAGCAATGTTACCCTTATTTTTAAAATTCTTTCTCCTCTCTTAAATTCATTATGGATAATTTCTACTGCTGTGTTTTCAAGTCCATTAATCTTTTTTTCTGTGATATCTAATCTGTCCTTAATTACAGCCAATGAATTTGGGTCTTTTTATATATTTCATGTCTCTAACTTTTTTAAAAAAGCAATTTTATTGCGTTATAATTTACATTCAATAAGGTTCATTTATTTTAAGTGTACAATTAATCATTTTTAGTACTTTGTGTAGGCATATGTTTTTATTTTCTTGTTTAGATATCTGTGCCTAACATTTTAAGAAACAACTAAGTTATTTTTCAAAGTGGTAACACTAGTCTCCATTTCAACCAGCAATGTAGGAGGCTTTCCGGATCTCTAGAACTCTCTCTAGAACTCACCAAGATTTGTTATGATTTGTTTGTTTTTTATTATAGCCATTCTTACGAATGTGAAGTGGTATCTCATTATGGTTTATCTTGCTTTCCCTATTGATTAATGATGCTGGACATTTTTCATGTGCTTATTGGCCCTTTGCATATCTTTGCTTATTCAAAATTTTTGCTTATTATTAATTGTGTTGTCTTTTATTATTTTGAGTTGTAAGTGTTCTTTACATATTTTAGATACAAATCTTTTTTTTTTTAATTTTATTTGGGGAATTGGGTAAGGGGAACAGTGTTGGAAAATTGGGGGAGGGAAACAGATAAATTGCTGCTCTTTTTTGTTCTTCAGTCTAGTTGTGGAGGACGTCGCTTCACTGGCCCATGTTGGTATTATCATGGCGCTCTTCCTGGGTGAGGCAGATTGATCGCTGGCCACTGGATGGCCACTCACAGCAGCTCTTGGCAGCTCACACTGGCTCCAGCTGCTCATGCCGGCTGTCAGCCACTCACAGTAGCTTACGGCAACCCACTGCAGCTTCACTGCAGCTTATGCCATCATCGGTGACTCACCACAGCCCAGACCCAGGTCGAGCTGCTGCTCACCATCTTAGCTGTAGGTACAGCATCACTGATCCATGTGGGATCCGAACCAGGGCCCTGCTGCTCAGAGCTGGCGTCCCAAGCCAACTCTTAACCAACACGCCACTTGGCCAGACCTACAAATCTTTTATTAGATATATGAATTAAAATATTTTCTCCAAGCCTATGGCTTGCCTTTTTACTTTTTGATGATGTCTTTTGAATTGCAAAAGTTTTTAATTTTGATGAAAATCAATTATTTATTTTTTTTCTTTATTGCTTCTCCTTTTGGTGTTGTATATTGGAAGTCTTTTCCTAATTAAATCACAAAGATTTACTTCTTGTTTTCTTCTAAGAGTTTCATAGTCTTAGCTTTTACATTTCTGTCTATGATCTTTTTTCAGCTTTGGTTGTTTGTTTGGTCTACTTCCCTTTTGGAACATCAGCAATGTAGTTATAACAGTTTTAATGTCCTTGCCTGCAAATTCTAACATCTGTATAAATTCTAGGTCTATTTTGAGTAGTTGACTTTTCCTCCCACTATAAGTTATGTTATCCTGATTTTTTGTATGCCTGACAGTCTTTAATTGGATGCCCGACATTGTAAATTTTATTTTGTTGCATGCTGGATATTTTTGTATTCTTATAAATATTCATGAGTGTCATTCTTACAATCGAAGCTATCATAGTTTGTAGCAACATTTTTTTTCTTTCTAAATGGTATATAAAATAATAGTATAATACACAACTGATTGAATTTTAGATATAATAAAACATAATATGTACTTGCCATATATATATCACATTTTATTTTTCAGAAATGTAAATAAAATATGAGAGTTGAAAAATAAAATATAAGAGTTGAGAAATAGAAAATCTCTCATGAGAGAATGGCATAATAGCAATGTGATGTCTTGTTGTATCAGAGACCTCTAATATTCAATGCTAAAATATTACTCTAATATAAAACTTCCAAACATTCACCAAAGTCTCTTCCAAACATGAAAGTCTTGAATGGAAAATAAAGTGACTTTGAAGTTTTGGTAGACATAGAGAAGAGGAAAAAGAATGAACATGTGGAGGAATGTTTCAATGAGATATAAGTAGATTCAGCAGGAACAGGATCCTATGACCTGAGAGTGCCATGATAACTCCTGCAATCTTGGGAAGATCATTGGAAATAAATAGCCAATTTCATTGAATCTTCAAAAAAAAATGACATCATCTGATACCTATTTAATACATCCATTTTCATTTACCTATTATATTCAGGTTACTATGCAGGTTATTTTTCTTGATAAAAAAAAGAAAAGCAAGTGACAATGCAGCAGATCTCAAATTAGTATATTTGTATATGTATATATAGTATATACTCACATGTAGTTATATTGAAAAACATATTGGGTCATTGGAAAAGTCATGATGCATGTTTGCAACAGATAGCACTAGTTCATTTTTGGAAGTACTAGAGTCATTTGCATCTGTGTTATTGCTATGTCATTTGACAGCTGACAGTTCTAGCTTCATTCAAAAAAAAATTGAGTGATGTGGTTGAGTTCTGGAGATTTTACAAGTTGAAGATGGAAGACCCAACTGTGCATTTTCATCATATTTCACTGTTTTACTTCTGTAAAGGGAAGAACACGTGTCAAGCTTGTGAAAAGTTGCATAAAGTTTATGGTGACAATGCTCTACAAGAACATCAGTGCCAACGATGGTTCATGAAATTCCGTGCTGGTGATTTTGATCTTAATGACACTCCTCGGTCAGGGAGGCCCACCGAGATTGTTGACGACAAAATAAAGGCATTGATCAAGTCAAACCCAGGTTACACAACACGAGAGATTGCAGAAATATTGAACATCCATCATTCAAGCATTCATGACCACCTAAAAAAGCTGGGATACATAAGCAAGCTCAATATTTGGGTTCCACATGAACTCAAAGAAGTTAATTTGATGAGGCGTATAAACATCTGCAATATGCTCATTAAAAATGAGGAAAATGATCCTTTTTTGAAGCGTCTGATAACTGGTGATCAGAAATGGATTGTTTACAACAATGTGGTGTGCAAACGGTCTTGGTCCGGATGTGATGATTCGCCTCAAACGACATCGAAAGCAGACATTTATCAGAGGAAGGTTATGCTCTCAGTGTGGTAGGATTTTCAAGGTGTCGTGTTTTTTGAGCTCCTACCAAGGACCCAAACAATCAATTCAAATGTGTACTGTCAGCAATTGGATAGTTTGAACAAATCCATCATCCAGAAACGTCCAGAGCTCATTAATTATGAAGGAGTTGTGTTCCATTGAGACAATGTGAAGACCACACAACAGTTTGATCAACCATCAAAAATTATTGGAGCTTGGATGGGACGTGTTGCCACACCCACCATACTCACCTGATGTTGGGCCCTCAGACTTCCATTTGTTTCACTCTCTTCAAAACTCCTTGAGTGGTATAACGTTCAATTCAGATGAGGCTGTAAATCAGCACCTTGTTCAGTTTTTCGCAAATAAAGACAGGTCCTTCTATGAATGAGGA
>NW_017731480.1:182161-184216 GCF_001890085.2 Hipposideros armiger
TTGTGGTCACAGTCAAAAGGACATTTTCAAAGAGGAGGCATCAACATGGCCTTGAAAAATGAACAGAATTTAGACATGTAAAATACCAGTTTTGCCAAATAAGGTTTATGAAGTGATGTCAAGCATCCTATGTCATTTTAAAAGAAGAAAGAGGAGGAGGATGGGGACGGGGAGGGGGAAGAGGAGGAGAAGAAGAAGGAGAAGAAGAAGGTGTTTTAAGTATCAAATAATTTACTAGGGACTTCTGCCCTCTCACTGTGATGGAAATAGGGTTGGCTTGGGGACTTTAGATGAGGCAGTAGAGGAGAAATGATGTCTCAAATCTTTGTTCTGAATAATTAAATTTTATCACATACCTCTTCTGGCTCTCTGTCCAGCCTTTCTGTCTTCTCTCCTCTCCTCTGGAAGGTAAGAGCACGTGGCATTACGTGGTTCTAAGGGGGTGCAGGAAGGGGGAAAATACTGTTAGAAAAATGCTTCTTCCTGATGCCCACTTTCAAGTGATACTTTGGTTCTGTTCATCTCTGCCAGTCATTCTTAAAAGCAGGTTTTCAAAGTCTGCTTAGCATCTTTGAGTTGAGCACAAGTCGAGAATGAATTTATTGGGAGCTACGTTAACTAAATACTGTTCCATTTCCCAGGGTAACTGACCTTGCCCCTCCCTTAGCAGTAGATCGTGAGATCAGAGCCAAGAGTTAGATGATATATAATTCACTTAAGTATCCCTTTCCAAATTTATTGATTTATTTGACTACAGCAAAGAATTCATTTTTATTTAAATCTAACGAGATAATGAAAACATTATGACTCTTGTGTTTATGGGTGGAAGAAAACAATTAAAAGGTGAGGTCAGTTAGGGCAAGGAATTGTCCTGGGTGTTCCAATACACATATTGATAAAATGTGTAATTAACATAATAATTATTTCTCCCAAATCTTCACAAATCTTCACTTTCACTGCACAGTAATAGAGCAGTATACAAAGTAGGGTTATTTGTTTTCAAAACAATAACCAACATGGGAAGACTTGGGGAGACACGAGAGACATTCTAGCCACTGGCCTTAAGGGTCCATGTGGCATTTCCTACTCCCACCCAGCCTTCCCGCCCACTGAATAAAATAACCATCACAGAATGGCACGTTTCTCTTGCTTAAATTTGGTTTTAAAGTGAAGCGTAACTTTCTGAATAATTATTTTGAGCTTGTAAATGGTGTCTCTCTATAACCAACCAAGCATATAACAAGAAGATGAAGATGAGACTTATTTTCACTTCATTTCACTTCTTTGTAATTGACAAGCTCTCACTGGGTGTCAACTTTAAAAGATGACAAATCCTAAATCTTAGAGGACCCAATTCAATAGTTCAGTTTTCTAAATTGTTTGCAAATTAATCTACATTTTCAAATGAGTCAGGCATGAAATATAAGATGACATCTATATCACAAAAATATTAATTTCCTTGTCTTTCTCTTTTTCCCAGTCAAAGACAAAAGGTACATTTAAAATGTTCATTTTGTTAAGAGATTGTGAAAATGAACACATAGTGTGCATTTTAGCAGCTTAGCTTTTTCTATTTCTTTTACACTAATTTGTTTCCATCTATTTAAAAATGTAAGTTATTCAGTTTGTAAATGCCTGGTGTGTGTCGATGAGGGAAAAATTAAATTTGTGAAGTATTTTCAATACACATTTCTAATGAAATCTCATTTGGGTTCAACAAATGAAATAATAACTTGAGCCCTATTGATTTAAAGAGTAGCCTGAGCCCTCTTCTCAAATAGCCCATGCCTCAGTTTACCTATGTGTAAATAAGTATTGTTGCATTGTTTTCATGCAAGCTAATTGATAATTGTATAGTGCTCTGCACATTTTTAGTTCCTAACTGAACTTGCAAGTGAACTGGTGTCAGTGATTTACTGAAGGGTATGAAATATAAGTTAGACATTGTGGAATTTTCTGTTCCTCTAAAATGAAAGTTCAGATAATTTTCTAACTACATTGATTAAACACACTTTGTGCCTAACAGTTAACTCTAATATCACTATCAAAAGAAAT
>NW_017731480.1:188761-191170 GCF_001890085.2 Hipposideros armiger
AAAAAAGCTAGCACTTGCTGTGAGTTTATCATGTGCTCAGCACTAAGTGCCTTCCATGTATCATGTGTTCCTCACAGCCTCCTTATAAGGTGATTCAGTTCTTACTTCCACTTTACAGGTGAGGAAACAGAATTAGAGAAATTACACAACTTGCCCCAGTTCACGTAGCCATCAAGTGGAACAGTCAGCATCTAATCCCAAGCAGTCGGCCTGCTGAGTCCACATTCTGAATTTTCAAGCCACACTTTCATTCTCCCAATAACACACTGTTACCTTCATAGGATTGATTTTAAAATCCCTATACCATACTTTTCCAAAGTACCTAACTCGTATGATTAATTTGCCCAGCTCAGAATTTCATACATTTCATTGGTGTCTCTAAAGCCCACACGCAATTTATATTTTTGAAAATTCAGTTAATAAGTGGATATTTTGAGCTATCATAGGGTGATGGCTTTATCAAATGATTTGTTACTACTTTTGAGCAGCAGAATTTACACAATTATTTGAATATTTTACCATGTTTCCCTGAAAATAAGACCTAAAGAGAAAATAAGCCTAGCATGATTTTTCAGGATGCTTGTAATATAAGCCCTACCCCAAACATAAGCCCGAGTTAAGATCATCAGCCAGACATGACTGTTTGAATAAATGGAGATTTTTGTACATGAATAGATGAATAAATGTAGATTGTTGGAGCAAAAATTAATATAAGACCCAGTCTTATTTTCAGGGAAACATGGTAGTGCATTCTTTCATCCTTAATTGATACTAAGTCATGAAAAAGTTAATACTACATCCTAGTCATGAGAAAGACCTCATGAAATTAAAATTTATCAGCCAAAGTTTAAAATCACTAGTAAGCTAAATAAAAGCTATGAGTCTTTATTTAGCCTCATTCATATTTTCAATGGACTTAAGCTGATTGATTTCAATTGTAAAAGATTAATATTTATAATCGTGTATGAAATCCTAGAAATGTATCATCAAAGATTGTGCCTAGAAGGTAGGCATAATTTAGTGTTCTGTAATATTAGCTCTCTTAGAAACTGCCCCTCCTGTAGGTGCATAACACACAAGTTTATTGTTTACTTCACATGTTTCATTTTCTTGTGCCGGTTTTCAGAACAGGTGTGATCGAAAAATATGGTTAATGTTTAAATTTTTAAAAATTTATTACAGTTGCCATTAATCCCCTTCAAACACTACCCCTTGCTCCAAACACACTTATCCCATCATTCTTGCCACTTTCTGAAGCAGTTCTGGAAGTCCTCTTTNCACATTTCATATGTGTATTAGTGAAGAATATAAAGATGACTTCTTGCATATTAATAGATCCGTATCTCAAAGCGAAACTATAGCCCTAACCACTGTGCCCCAACCTTTGAATCTGGTAGAGGGATGGCACAAAAGGTTGGCTCCTTGAGTTGCTGATTCAGCTGCTGCCATCAAAAGAGGAACAGAATTTTTATCTGATGTAAATCAATGAGGGGAATATAATTTAATGCAAAACTCGAGAATTGGAGAACAGAGGAAGAAACCAGAGACTCTAATTTTGGGTTTGAAAACAATTATGCATGAACCCTTCTTTGATTTCAATGGTTCTAATATTACCGTTTCACTAATTAAAGTTGAATCTCTTGACTGAACATTCTCCATTGAACTATATTGAACATATCTCTAAAATGCCCTGTCACACACTGGCTACACTACACCAATATTTCTACATCCTGCCATTTTGACGTGGTGTCTTGAATGTAGACAGTGTTCGTTACACATATGGGTTATGATGATTTGTTTCTTCGGCCTTTATGCTCAGTCCATTCACAAATTCCAGCAGCAATAGAAATTATATTAAAATATAGTTATTCATATAGGTGTCTGTCTGCTCTCTAAGAGTTTGTAATTCTTGAGAGCATGAATTTCTCTTTCTCCATAATGCCAAATAAGCACGAGAAACAGGGTAGGTGTCAGAAACAAAAAAATTTTAATGGAAACATGAATAAATGTAAATGTGTATGTAGGATTATCATTTATTCTTCCAATCTGCCAGCTATTTATCTTTCTTTAAGTTCTGTCATAGAGTTAAAATTTGGTTAAGAAAATATATAAATGTATCTAATATGTTAAGGGCTCTTTTTCTTAGTCTCCCCCTAAGACTGTCAGTGTTGGGCTAAAGCTTCCTCTTTGAAATACTGGCATAAAGACTTAGCAGCCATTTTACAAAGCAGCCATGTCTGATTCTTTCCTTTGCATGAAAGAATTTCTGACCTGATAAGAAAGGAAAAAAAAAAAAAAGGTGAGGTTGTCTAAGGAAGCAAAGACATTTATGTCAATTGACAAGGGTGTTTGATCCATGCTGTAGCTTTCCTCCATTGCTCTGATAAATACTTGGTTGCTCACATTATC
>NW_017731480.1:197355-200180 GCF_001890085.2 Hipposideros armiger
TTTCAAATTTTCCTATGATAATCTGAGAGCAATTATACTAAAATTTGGATTCGGGAATTGGGTTGGGAGGAATCAGGCAGAATCTCCTCTTGTTTAACCCACAAATAGATCTTTGTTTTAGACATCTTTATGTCTAAGTATTTTGGGTGGTAAAGATGTTATATTTGCCATGTTCTTATTTAATACTACTTACCGGCTATAATTTATTTGAAATGAATTGATCTAAATGGAAGTGGAAACCCCACATTTATTCCATATTCATTTTATTAACACTTTCCACAATGTAATTCAGCTTTAGAAACAAGTTTTATGTGGAATCTTAGTATGGCATCCGAATAGAACAATAATGCAGCTTGAATTGGATTGCTTTCTCTTCACCAATTCTTTGCATTATAATTCCTGTGTATTCCAATCAATCTCTTTAATGGCACCAATCATTTTTGTGGGGTCAAGGTTTTGCCATAACATAGATTAGTAAGGTGTAATAATTTTTCTTTGTGAGTGCAGCATAACTAATTAAGTGCTTCCTTTTAATGTTTGATTGAATTTGGTAAAAACCATAGTTCAAACAAATGAAGGTATGTCACTGACCTCGAATGGGACCTGAATTTAAGGAAAGCATTTGATGAAGCAACTAAATTAGTTCTTTTCCTCACTCTATTTTTACCAAGATATGAAATACCTCAGGCTGGTTTTAAATAATGAAAGTGCATTTGTAAGATGTTTATCAAATTGTGAACTTTCTGGCCCTGATGCAAAATTTAAAGGCAAAACAGAAATTTCTTTGTATGTAATATCTATATGTGAATTATACAGAAATTTTTACAGATTTTCCTTTCAAAATGTGATTAAATCAGGACAACCTCTAGTTATGTTTCCATTTATCATAGTGTCACTTTATTTCAGTGTTATCATGTGAATAATGGGCAATCAGGATGGAAAGTTTTTCAAAATTGCAGCCCTCTAGATGTTACAATTAAATTAATTACAAATCCAGAATAAANTCAAAGTTTTTAAACTATTGGTCTTGCCAGTGGAAAGTTTAAATATAAGGGAAAATATCATGTCGTTTCTGACTAGATTTTTCAAATGTGGTTATATTGAAATGGACAAAACGCATGCTCCTCTTATATTAAATGGCTACTGAAGGCATCTTTGACTTGTTAGTATACCAGTGTTATATCCATTTATCCTTAATTGGTGACTCAGTTCCTCACAGTGAGCACAATTGCAACCAGTGGGTTCTCACTTCTCACACCATTTCTAATTAAGAAATAATTAAATGATTCAAAAATGTCAAGGAATTTGATCAAATGGTTTTGTTAGCATAAATAATTATGATTCTAATCGTAACTTCCAGTCTGCTCTAGTTTCTCAAAGTCATGAATTTATCTTTAATGTATAAAACTGCTTTCTTTAAAAAAAAAAAATCAAGCAACAGAAGCCAGGAAGAAAATGGAGTACACATTCACTGAGCTGTGAAATGTGAAGATCTATTCAACTCCATTAACTACAAAATATACATCACCCACTAACATACTGGACAATGAATGACTCTATACGGAGCGCTAGATGTCCAAATTGCTGCAAGATGAACACTTTGGTAAAGCTTAGATGCTACAGATACCAGTTTACATATTTTACCAGAAAGGTAAGCTGTGACGAGCTTATCATCTTTTCACAGGCTTAATTCCCTTCAATTCCATTGAGCACTATAGGACTTTTTTATTATTATTATATTAGTTTCAGGTGTACAAAACAACATAATGATTACACATTTCTACTCCTCACAAAGTGATAACTGACCCCCAAGTCTACTACCCCTCTGACGTCATGCATAGCTGTTACAATACCATTGACTCTATTCCCTATATATATAATATATATAATATATATATATATATATAATATATATATATATATAATACATACATATATATTTAATTATAGTTGACATATAGGGATTTTAAAAAATTCTCAGAGAGTCATTCATAATTTTTATTTTCAGCATAGAGAAAGAGTAAGCTATTTGCAACACTTTTCATTTTAGAAAAGGTATAACCCATGTGGGCTTTAAACAGATTTTTATTTATTAAGCACCAATTAACTGCCTCTTACATAAATTTTGTGTGAGTAAAAGGAGTAAACAGGAAAATAAATCAGCAGGCCTCCCTATGTAGCAAGAAGCTTAAGGTGACATTTTGTCATTGTGAATTTTAGTAATTTTAAGGGGAAGTAATCCATATTTATTTTTATTTTAAAAATACTTTCCTAATTATTGTTGTGACATATCTATATTTAGGAAGCTCTTATAAAGATTAAAAATAACTCATTTTTAAAAATTTTCTGGAGATGGAATTCATTTTGTATTTTCTATCACAAGATGGATATTTTCTGAGTTTCCAAAGGAGAAAAATACTAGATTTGAATGTCATCATAATAATCAGCAAAAATGCTTATATGCATAATAGGTGACAATATTAAGGACAAAAATACATAAAATGAGTAAATGTTATACTTCTCATGTAATTGATTTTATATACACACTCACGTAGACACAATTTCTCTGAGTATATATAGGAAAACAGGCATTTATACAGAGAACAAATAATTCAGAGCAACATAGGCAAAGTGACAAATAAGTAGTAGTTGAGATAAATATCAGGATTTCAGAAGGACTAATGATATTTTTATCACTTCTAATAATAAGCTAGCACTTGGGGCCGGCCAAGTGGCTCAGTTGGTTAAGAGCTCGCTCAAGAGTTTGAGCTCTGAGCAACAGCGGTTCAAGTCCAGCCCAAGCTGAGCAGCCGCTGAGCTGCCAA
>NW_017731480.1:208600-211498 GCF_001890085.2 Hipposideros armiger
GAAATTTTAATATATCAATAAATATGGAGGATGTTAAAGTCTTATCATTTAAAAACGTAGAAGATCAGAGGCAAATGTAACTTTAAAGGAGCTTACAATTCTTATGTAGGCACACTATCTCTTATGCAGAGTTCTTTATCCAAAATCAAAAGGTTTTTTTTAAATTTCATTTGTTAGAAAAAGCTGACATTTTTTTGTCCCACTTAGTCTGAATATTCACACATTTTTCTGCAGAAATATTTATATGATTTCAAGGGTGCTATGCCAGATCCAGCATCTAAAGCAAAATAGTTTTTAGGAAAACAAATCCAGGAATATCATTTTAAATAATCATTTCTGTCAAGTAGATTTATTTTAGGAATGCAAGGATGGTTTAATAATAGAAAGTTCATCAATGTAAGTCATTTTAAAGGAAAAAAGATTACATTAATAGATGCTGACAAGATGTTTAACAAAATTTAGTTTGCTATAACTTGATTTTTTTTTACAAACCCTATAGTTAAGCAAGAATTTGAAGAAACATATTTGTGTAAGTTAAATAGCATTTACAAAAGCCAAGAACAAGCATCCAATCAAATGAAGAAATGTTAGTAGCATTTTATTTATCTTTCATAATAGGCAGGGATACTTACTGTCACCATTAGTATTGTTTTTAAGGTTCAAATACAATATCATATACATAACATAGAAACATCATAAAAGCAAAGATATCACCACTATTTATAGATTATATAATCATATTTTTTGAAAATGTTAGAAAGCCAACTAAAATGCTTTGTAATAATAATAAAATTTAAAGTGCCTGTTATAGAGTTATTTAAACTTGCCCTAGTCACCTAAACTTGCTCTGCTTCAGTTTTCTCATTGGAAAACATGGGAAATTAATAATGTCTAACTCATTGGGTTGTTGAGAGGATTAAATGAGTCAATATGCATATAATTAAATATATAGTTAAAAACCCTGGCTCTATGAGTGTTATCTATTGTTGTTGTTGCTGTTACTACATTCCTAAATCACTGAGAAACTATTTTGTAAAACATTGTAAGGAATGATTCCTTTTGCATATAATAAGGAAAATACATACCATTCACAATCTTTTAGTTCCTTTTGCTTGCTTTAAAAAGGAACTTACTCAAAGTTTCTTTTGAACCACTCAAAAAAGTAAGTCATCAGGCTTCCCAAATGGACATATTCTGCACTTTTAATTTTATGCTGGCAGAGAATGTGATCAATAAATTATGGCTGTTTGTGAAACATTTACTTTTAACTCCTAGGGTTACTAGAGTGGGTGGGTTTTTCCCCCCACATTATTTGACAGCTGAAATTAAACAACTCCTATTCAACTACAAGGCTAATAGAAGGTTTACTACGTATGTCATTAGCACCATCCATATAAGGTGACAGAAAATATGAGGTGTGGATTTTTAAAATATGATAAAATGAGAATACTGTTAGATGTACAGGAAGGTGTGACTTCAGGCCTCGCATATTCTTATTAGAATGAAAGTGCCTCTGTTTTATTTTACTAAAATAACCAGAATTATATGTTTTGAGCTGGCATCTTTCAAATTATTTTATCAAGTCAAAAATATATACCTTAGTTGAAATATGAGTTAAATATCATGTTATTTTAATGTAATATATAACATAAAAGATTGCTCTGTAATAGGCTGCTACATATTTTTATGTTAAAAATATCATCGTTAGAATGAAGAAACATAATTTATTTAGTTATTTTTTTTTTAGCCCTTGATTAACACTTCTGCAACATTTTTCTTATGCTTGACTAGAAGACTTTTAGGAAAGTATAAAAGCATTTAAAAATTGCTCAAAATATTTAAAATTTAAACATGAGCATATGTATATGTGTTAGTGTGTGTGTGTGTGTGTGTGTGAATGAGCACNCTGCTAATAGCTTTTGACTAAAGAAGAATTTGTTCAAAAATTTGAATAAACTTTCATACAGTTTTTTCCTAACTGAAAACACACAAGAATTTTGCCAAAAACTTAATGATATTACACATGACCCAGGGATCATCCTATACCTAGTCTCAGAACATTAAAAATGATGTGCATTGTTTAAGAGCCATTGGTGTAACAGAGATGACTGACAGGCGTAGGTTTCAGTAGCACCATTCAAACTAAGTTAAAAACAACAGTATTTCTTCTTCAAAGCCCATACATTACACTCAAAACAACTAGATTGACTTTAAGCATTATCTGCTTATAGGCATTTCACATACATTTATTTGTGTTTTGTCCGTTCTTTCCTGAGAGTTGTTTATCAATTTTTAATCCTCTGTGTTAGAATGACTGCTTTGTCTTGATTTATGCAAAAGGTAGTATTAATTGGTTAATTAATTACTTAATTTATTATTCAAGGTTATTTATCAAAAACCTATTGTGCGACTATACTCTGCTAAGCGCTAGCCTGCATACAGTATTTAAGAATTCTATATTCCACTAGGAGAAATAGTCAAGAAAGTCCATCGTTATAATATTATATTACAAAATATTGAGAAAAGATTCATATAAAAGATATTCTAAGAGAAAGCTATACCTGGGAATGAAACTCAGTAGGCAAGTTTGGGCATCTTGGAAAAACTTCAAATGAATCAAATGAGTTTCAAAGGATACAAAAGAATTAGAAAGAGAAAGGTATTCTGTGCCAAGGGAACAGCACGCAGGATAGTCCAGAGTAGTGAGAGCCTGAGGAGAGCATTTGAGAAACTCAGAAAAAGTTTTATACATCTGGGGTGAAGGGCATGCATTGGATGGTAGCTGAAGTTAGTGCCAGAGTCCTGGGTAGATCCACATGAAGAAAAACTTTGTTCCTTGATATGAGTTAGAACTTTATGCATAAAAATATGAATAGCCATTGAAGAATTTTAGGAGAG
>NW_017731480.1:217353-222553 GCF_001890085.2 Hipposideros armiger
CCCTAGTCACCTAAACTTGCTCTGCTTCAGTTTTCTCATTGGAAAACATGGGAAATTAATAATGTCTAACTCATTGGGTTGTTGAGAGGATTAAATGAGTCAATATGCATATAATTAAATATATAGTTAAAAACCCTGGCTCTATGAGTGTTATCTATTGTTGTTGTTGCTGTTACTACATTCCTAAATCACTGAGAAACTATTTTGTAAAACATTGTAAGGAATGATTCCTTTTGCATATAATAAGGAAAATACATACCATTCACAATCTTTTAGTTCCTTTTGCTTGCTTTAAAAAGGAACTTACTCAAAGTTTCTTTTGAACCACTCAAAAAAGTAAGTCATCAGGCTTCCCAAATGGACATATTCTGCACTTTTAATTTTATGCTGGCAGAGAATGTGATCAATAAATTATGGCTGTTTGTGAAACATTTACTTTTAACTCCTAGGGTTACTAGAGTGGGTGGGTTTTTCCCCCCACATTATTTGACAGCTGAAATTAAACAACTCCTATTCAACTACAAGGCTAATAGAAGGTTTACTACGTATGTCATTAGCACCATCCATATAAGGTGACAGAAAATATGAGGTGTGGATTTTTAAAATATGATAAAATGAGAATACTGTTAGATGTACAGGAAGGTGTGACTTCAGGCCTCGCATATTCTTATTAGAATGAAAGTGCCTCTGTTTTATTTTACTAAAATAACCAGAATTATATGTTTTGAGCTGGCATCTTTCAAATTATTTTATCAAGTCAAAAATATATACCTTAGTTGAAATATGAGTTAAATATCATGTTATTTTAATGTAATATATAACATAAAAGATTGCTCTGTAATAGGCTGCTACATATTTTTATGTTAAAAATATCATCGTTAGAATGAAGAAACATAATTTATTTAGTTATTTTTTTTTTAGCCCTTGATTAACACTTCTGCAACATTTTTCTTATGCTTGACTAGAAGACTTTTTGGAAAGTATAAAAGCATTTAAAAATTGCTCAAAATATTTAAAATTTAAACATGAGCATATGTATATGTGTTAGTGTGTGTGTGTGTGTGTGTGTGTGTGTGTGTGTGTGTGTGAATGAGCACATGCTACTCATAATCACACGTAGATTATGTATTATACTGGGGAAGTTTGTAATCCTGAGATTACCTTTGTCCTACTTTGGATTTACACAACTTCTTTCATTCAGAGATATTCTAAGAATACCACTCAAATAACAAGGGGGTGGTACAGCCTATCTACAGCCTAGAAGAGAATGGAGAGTCTTCATTTCCTCTTTAAAACATACAAACTGATGTCCCCAGGATGTGTTGAATGCTAGTTGAGATGTATAATTCCCAAGGCATGTTATTTTTATTTTTAATGCTCTTTATGCCAGTAGTAGTTACTGTAACTTCATAACTTAATTAAATACATAAACTAAGTATGCAAAGCGAGTTGTTCTTAAGAAAATCAAAATGATGAATGTGTTAAACTGGATAAAGACAAATTACTTTTTACAAAAAGTAATTGCTGTGCACTTAGGTGTGGATGAGACAACTATAAAACATTAGAAACAAAATTTGAAAGAATCTAGAATAGAAATTCACTTATATTCCTTTACAAATGTTTTACACCACTTAAAGATATTGACGCTCAAGATTGTGAAAAATACAGTTTAGATGTGGTTTATGCAAGAAAATGCTATGGACTCTCAGTCATTAGATACACTCTTAAAAAAATGCTTTCATCCTACATCAAAATATAACATAAAATAAAATACATGGTGAATGACCCTATGTTTATCTGTTTAAATTAGAGTGTTTTAAGAATGTAGTATATCTGTAATGTTTCTTATGATCCTTCTCCTAAAGTGTTTTCTCTTAACTGCCCTATTTCTAGCCCCAACCGGGCTGTGTAGGAAGTATGTATGTATGTATGTTTGTAGCCAAACACTCAGGTGTTAGAATCAGACTGCTTGGGACCAACATTTAATACATTTGGGTTTGGCCAAGTTATTTAACCTCTCTTGAGTCTTAGTTTCTTCATCTGTTGAAGCAGAATAATAGTTAATGAACCTTATAGAGTTGGGTTAGAATCACTGGGTCCTCACTGAGCAAACACAGCACTTTGTCAGGCAATCAGTAAGTACTCAATAAGTGCCAGCTGGTATATAATGACATATGGATAAGACTGAATGTGGATTTGCTGCTGACTGACAATTAGCATTTTTTTCCTTACAACTCCCAGATGTTTTAAAAAATAAAGGGTTACATATAAAGCAAATTTAATATAACTTTAGTGTTATTATTATTCACACTATGAGATGTTGAACATGATTTTAAAATTAACAGCAGAAAATATTTAAAAATGCAATTCTAAGTAATATGCTGTTTCTGTGTCAAAATTAATAATGTGTGAAAAATTCTAAGATATATACTGCTGATTTTTTATATGAACTGATGGCATAATAAAGCTGAAATTAGGGGGGGAAACTGTAAAAATCCACTTTTATTATGAGCACCTCTGATGTAAACAAAATCTCAAGAGTGAGGAAAGTCATAAAACTATGTCCTATATCTTATATCCTTTTTTACTTAAAACAAACATACTTTAACATGTGCATGGTCCATTATTCTTTCAGAAACAATATAAGATGATAGACCCTTAAGTTATACAGTGTATGACTTATTGTGGAGAACAAGTTTCAGAAAGTATAGGCCATTACTTAAGCACGCAATGTACCCATTTACAAAATGGTACTCATTGATAAAATGAATAGTTCACTACAACCACCTCCTTTTTAAAAAAGTATGTAATTTCCAACTCTATTTCAAATGTCAGTGAAATATTGCTTTTTTCTAGATTGACCAATAGGGTTTGCATGATTCAGGTGACAACTCATACTTCTAGCCTTGTTTTTAGATATTACTGAAGAAGAATTTTGCATCAAAAGAAAAACTGAGTCCTAGAAATTAGCAGAAAATATTTCTTGGATTTTAAACTTAGCATTTCATATATATATTTATACACCCATAATATATATATATATATATATATATATGTATATGTATATATATATGTGTGTGTGTGTGTGTATATATACACACACACACACATCCAAAAAAATGTGTACAAGTGGACACTTGTCAACATTGCTCAAGCAGTAGTTCACCATAATCTACTGATGGTAACCACTTTGAGCACCTCTTGCAATTTCAGAAGTAAAAGTGACTTGTAATATCTTGTGTTTTCAGTATATATTGAATATTACAGTTTTTATTCAGTTTTTCTTTCTTAAAATGTGCATACATTTTTTGGCTATATATATATATATGTATTTCAAATGATGTGACTTTTTTTAGTAAAAAAAAGTCTATAATTCTAAAACTTATTAAATTTATGCAGTTTGGGATCAACATGATGAATGTCATCTCTCCTGTGTTTGGTAATGTAATTTGTTCTTATTAGTCTTTACTCAGTATATGCTAAGGTAATTATTCTTGTTGTTACCATCCTGTTGTAGTGATAAGTAAACAGGATATTCCTTATGTGAGATGAGATACACTTAAGTGTAAGTCACCTACAGATTCTTAGGAATAAAGGTCCTATAACCAGTTAGTCCATTATTTAGTAAAATTTCCTAATAGCACTGATTCTAATAACTAGCTTAATACTAAGAGGTCATAAAAGAATAAATCTTTCATAATAATTTTCTAGGAAGAAAAAAGCCACTTTACTGTAGCTTATCTGAATTTTATTTTATTTTTTTAGATTTTTTTTTATTGGGGAATTAGGGGGATGGGAACAGCACTGGGGAATTGGGGAAGGGGAACAGACAAGTTGCTGTCATTTTTTTGGTCTTCAGTCTAGTTGTGGAGGAAGTTGCTTCACTGGCCCAAGTTGGCACCATCATTGCATTCTTCCCAGGTGAGNCAAAAAAGACATTTCATTTTCCACATTATAAACATTCTGTCTTTCCCCCAAAATCATTTCTTCCAGTATTCTTTCCCAGTGCTTCTTCATTTATTCTCAGTTATATTCCCTTCCTCTTTCAGAAGATTTGTTGTCCCAAATGTCATCTCAATGATGTACTGTGAAATACCAGGAATTTTGCCATGAAATTCAAAGTGTTTTCATGTTTTATGAAGTCAGGAATCTCACTCAGTAAACTACTACATTCAAAGAGGTTGGTGATATAGAGTAGAATAACTGAAACAGACTGAAAACAGGAAATATAAGCAAAGATCCAACTTAGATTTTTTCTTCTACTGACATTACATTTTGACTAGTTCAGACGTCTTTAAAAAGGGTATAGTTGATTACAAATTAAAGATTACTGTGTGATCTTCTAACATAGCCTTTAAACTTTGGTTAGATGTGATTACCAAGGAAAAGATCAATCTTTGATTGAAAAATGTTCCTTTTGTGAACCTTTGAATAAAGTTGCAAATACCACTAACATGCATTTTGCCTAGAAACATCTGTATGGTGGATTTTTTTGATAGGCATTTAACAGAAGGAAATGTAAACATCTTTATTTCAACTACAAAGGCTCCTTTGTTTTTTCAGAATTAGAAGTTTAAGTAAACTTCTTCAAGTCAATATGTATTTGTCCAGTCTGTGGTCAGCAAGAAAAAAAAAATCTATCAGTTAAAAACAATTCAAGTTCTACAGTGGGAGTTGGAAGGAGAGCTATCCAAATGAAGAGTAAATCCAAATAAATGAGATTTTGAAGTGATACAGAAACATTATACAAAGAGGATCAATAGAAGCAGCAAGAAAACCAAAACAGAGGAAGCACTGTAGGATTTGCTTAATTTCTTCTGAATCAGAGGTTATTCCCGATCACTCTTGAACTCCCCATTTGTATTTTTTATTCATTTTCTTTTAAAAATTTTTTTCTTCTTAATATTTCTTTAGGAGTACACACTGGATCCAAGTGACTGTGCTCAAGAATACTGTTAAGATTAATTTGGTATTACCAGCCTCTCTTTATATCTGAGACACTGTCTATAAGTTACCAGAAGTAGCCACAGCCCAACTTGAACTTAAACCCTAGATAAAGTAGATACAAGACTTTATATAAAGTAGTACCTGGAACTACATTAATAGATTCAGAAATTTTCTTCCCTTTATCTCACATGATTTTATACTAACAACATTTTCCTTTTAGCTCTCTGGCTACTTTTTTTCTGATTCTTATATT
>NW_017731480.1:227838-267838 GCF_001890085.2 Hipposideros armiger
GAGGGCAGTGTCACTGGCCCTCATATGTGGGATCCGAACCGGGGCCCTCTGGCATTCCAAGCAAGCTCTTAACCAACACGCCACTTGGCCAGCCCCTATTTGAATTTTTTAACATTGCACATGTTGACTAAGTAATACACACTTCAATAAGTAATGCTTTTCATCTCTGGAGTTACAACAAACAATTGCAAAAATGTGGTATTTTTATCCCCCTTATTCTTTTTTCTCCAAGTTCAATAGAGACACAGAGGAGAGATAGTTTGGTAATAAAAGAATTATTTTCTCTAAGTGAACATCAAGATTATTCAACACAATAGACTCATTTTCTTGGCCAAAATTAATAATAACTATGATAATAAACTTGAAGAATATCATATAACCGTTCTTCTGTATGAGCTCTATTAAACTGGGAAAATACAAAGGTATCCTCATCCATCATTTTTTATTATATGATTTGAAAGGCTAGTGTAAGGAAGGAAAACATTGACAAGAGAACTTTGCTTATTATTGCTTTAGAAACAGTATAGAGTAACATAAAAAAAACCCTATTCTATCTATAAGCTTTGAAACATAAAGCTATTTCATTGTTTTTATTATTATTATTTTAGTTAGGAAATTCCTTTCCAGAAATACCAATTTCATGTTAACACGTGTCCTCCATTGTAAACTTCACAGGTTGTGCCGGCTTCATTTCCCTCCCATGATGTCGCTGAAAAGCTCAGTGTGCATTGATTGTCCAACTGGGTTTGGAAGCTGGGTTTCAGATGCCATCACTGCTACCATTATCACGTCTTACAGTTGAACAATGCTTCCTAGCTTTAAAAGTTCGCCTAGAGTGAACACGCGTCCCTGTTTGGCCAGGATAGTCCTGGATTATGCATATTCCCCAGTATAATTATTAGCACCTTCCTCCTTCTGTCTTAGAAGTGTCCTGGTTTAAATGACAAAATTATGTAGTCAACCTAACTTTAAGCAGCATTAACTTATATGACCATTCTATGAACTCCAAGAATTCATCAGGAAATGAGCATGGTCCTTATATAACAGATGAGAAAACGGAGTGCTTAAAGTTACTCATGGTCAAGTGAGTCACTGAACCTAAACTATTAGGTCTTTGGGTTCCTTTTTCAAGATTAGCTACAAGCTGAGTTCCCAGAGCTGAGTCCTGAGTGCTTCCAAACTGCCTGAATTCAGGCAGAAATGCTGCTATCTTGACTTTCTGTAGTATGTTCAAAATACATTTATTCTTTATGGGGTATAGACTAGAGGTTGTCCCAGGATTCTGATTTTTTCTTAACCATGAATTTCTGTCTGTCTCTCTCTCTCTCTCTCATCACAATCTCAGTCACAGTCGTAAGGGTCAAAGAGAATCTGCTAATAGCCCACACTGCCCAGCCTTCTGATGAGAACCTAAAATGACTCTACATGACCTAATTTCATAGTGCCACAGGACAAACCCAGGAACTGCCACATCTATGGCTGCTGCTCTGACTGCTGAACTCCTAGGTGCTTGGTTTCTGGATCTAGCCCATAGGAACTGTATCAAGCCCATCTCTACTCCCAGTTAATGAAATGTGTTGTCACAACAGAACATTTCAAGTACAGAACATGGTCACAGAGTAGTTTCTCTGTGTGCACAATTTTATGTAGTGAAAGCTCTATAAATACAGAATCTTGCCCCTCCCCAAGTTTTATCTTTTTTCCTTCTATTTTAGAAATTTGAGTGTTTACTAACATGATTTAAACAATTGAAAGATAAAAGCAAATGTTAAGCAATAATTTAGTTATTTTAAATTTCCTAAGAGAAGGTATTTTTAGAAATGCATTGAATTTTAGAGTTGATGTTATTTCACAATTAAAAATGATTTCAAAAGTAATAGTACAGCTTAAAAGTAGAAAGAGTACAAAAATAATTTATTATGAAACAAGGAGATGCATTTAAAAAGGAAAAAGCGTTTAATTACATCTTAGTATATTTGGAATGATTCATGATGGCTATTTACATCAAATGATTTTTTAAATATTAAATATTAAATCCATTTAAATGCAATAAGTTGTATGGAGAATTTTCATCTTTATTTCAGAGTCATGCTACTTTAAAATTCGTCATTAGAGTTAATAAGAAATTATATTGGAACTACTCTGTACATTTAAATGATGCATAAATCAATTATTGAAGCAAGGAATTTTTTCATCATTGTAATGATTATCGGTATAAATTTAGTTCTTCAATGCTGGCTAATGATATCCTCAATAAAAAAAATTGCATAGACTTAATTTTTACTAGGAACTCTTTAAATGTGCTTATAATGTCTTTTTTTTTCCAGTCAAAAATATTTTAGAGAATTCTCATGTGGTATTGGAATGCTCTAAATGCCAGATTCAGTTATCCTCAATACCCTGGAAACCGAAATTAGATTCAGAATCAATATACTGTGCTATCCATTTAACATCTAGTACACCAAACACTAACAACATTTATGAAAGAGTAACAGACTCAAAAAGGTTAAGCTAGTAAAACTGATCAATATATTATAGCAAGTAGTATTATAGAGGGAATTTTGTATGTCTGTGACTTTCTCAGGTGTGACCCACAGAAGCTAGTTTGCTTTAGAAAGAATACCCTGTGGAATTTCATTTAATGTTCACTTGACAATCCCTTTGGTCAGGCATGAGGCATGGACACCTGCTTTCAGTACCCTGCACTTGGAACTTCTCGTCTTTGTGGAGAGCTAATAGGGCAAAGTTTAAAATCATTATTTGGCTGTCTGCTCATTACATTCTGGTGTGAGTCAATAGAATTATATAATAATCATTATTGTGGTTATTATTAAGTGCATACTGTGTGCCAGGAATTTGGAAAACACTTCATACATAGTATCTCATTCAGTCCTCATAGCACTCTTCCTTGTTTTCTGATGTAGAAGCAAACACAGAAAGGAAAAGTGACCTGGCCAGGGTTACACTACTGGGAGGTGGCCAAGTTGGAACCCCTCCTCAGTCTAACATGGTGAAGTCCATCCACGAACCATGCACAAGTGTGCCATAACATGGCCTGCAGTGTTCCATGGACTCAAGAGTCTCATTCAACAAGAAAATGAAATGGTGGTATTTGTCATTACCCACCCCCCCGACACACATGCACACTATTCAGATTAATCAACAGAAATGTAACCTAAAAAGTTCTTAATATTGATCTGTACATAAAAGTTAAAAAATACACACAGACCAAAAAATATATAATTTATGAAATGTCTTCACAAATTCTGTGATTTCTAGTCCAGGCAATATCAGATAATATACATGTGTTCCTGGTAGAGTCGGCCATCAGAAGGTGACAGGTGGCTAATCCACTGCATCTCATGCAGATCTGTACTCCCTGTCTCTGAGATTGGAGTGATCCCAGTCAATGTTGTCTTGATACCTTGATATAGCTGATAACTTATGAAGTGAGTTACTAACAATAGCTGATATGCTAATGCTTGAAAGCAAATATATAGATGATGATGATGATGATAATGATGATGATGATGATGGCGATGGAGGTGATGGAGGTAATGGAGGTAATGGAGATTGATGATAGGAAGAAAGAGAGAAAGAAAGAAAGAAGGAATGAAGAAGGAATTAAAGAAGGAAGGAAAGAAGAAGGGAAAGGAGGGAGGGAGGGAGGGAAGGAGGGAGGGAGGGAGGAAATAAGTTTAATTGTTACTTTTAAAATACAATATTCATGCCGAAAAGCTTTCTTCAGTGAGAAAAGAAGGGTGGAGTTTCCACTAAACTTTGGGGAATTTGCTTATTTGGAGTACATTACTGATATTAATGTCATATTATGTGTGTTTTCTGCATCAGGAGAAAGGCTTACCACAGCTGTTCAAGGAAGATGGAAGCAGAATAAGAAATTTTTCACTTGAACTTGGGGAAGCGGCAAACTCACCCAGGTATGGTCAAGAACAAATCAAGCCAAATAAGGGATGAAGGTAGGACACATTATATGCATATTTATTCATTATATTGTCTAGAGATGTCATGGTTTAGATTTTAAATTACTCCTTTATTGACTTCAACCTGCAAAGACTAGGAAAACTTTTTCATTTCTTGGCATGTATAGAAAATTTTCCATCTGAGCTCACATGCTCTTAAGAAATCCAATTTATGGATATACACAATAATCGATATGAATACATTTATATTGATGGGGATAAATCTGGATAACCTCAAAGAGAATTGTATGTATAATATGAAATTAAGTTAATCTTCTTTCTTATTTTTCTAACAACTGCTATGAGGTTGATAATTGCACTTGCATTAACAAAATTCTATAGAGATGTGCTTTAAAAGAAAGTGCTTAATGACTATTTTCTAGGTGCTTTATACTTCACTCAGCTGTTATAGGAATAAAAATGAATTTTAAAAAGAAGTTAAGAGGACATAAAAATACCCGTGTAAACATTTGTCACCATACTCATTTTTCACTTAGAATTGGGCAAACCCAGTCCCCTCAGATGCATACTAGACAGATGAACACTGGGGCAGGTATCAGGTCTGACACTGACCAAGCCTGGCTCAGCCACTTAGTAGCTGAGTGACCGTTAGCAGTTCTCTTGATTTGTCTGCCTCTCAGTTTTGTCATCTGTGAGAAAACAGGAGTTTAAAAATATACTTATAGTTCTAAAATCATGGATAAGGACTTTGCATTTTAAATTGGGTAATGCAAAACTATTCAGGAAATATTTGAATGGTGGTTTATAAAACTCTATGTAGTAGGTTTCTTTCTCACCCAAGATGAAATTCTTTCCTCTTGACAAAGATTACAGAAAGTGAGTATTATGTTGAATAATATAGGTATATTTATACAACACAATAATCCTGCAAAGGAAGTCATCATCATTGTGCCCCTTTCACAGAGGAAAGAATTGAGACCTAGTACTACTGACATCACTGGAGTTAAGCAGTTTTGTAGAGACAGTATGTGGATTAAGATTTTAATGCTTTCAAGATATTAGCCATATAGAAACATACTACTTTTCCATTGGTTGTCATACCTGTGCTCAGTCACTAGGAAATGAGCTGTGGAGGGCTCATATTGTGTTTCACCCAGCACTTATCTCATAGCCTGAGCATCATACTTCCTGCGAGTAAAGTGTGTTGAACATGGACGTTGGTGGTGGTGTAAGGGAAAAGCAGCAGCGACCTGTGATCTGCAAAGTTCTACTGTCTTTTTTTTTGTTTGTTTTATTAGTTTATTGGGGTGACAATTGTTAATAAAGTTACACAGGTTTCAAGTGTACAATTCTGCAATACATCATCTATATATCACATTGTGTATGCACCACCCAGAGTCAGTTCTCCTTCCATCACCACATAGTTGACCCCCATTACCCTCATCTACCACCATCTCCACTCCCCCCGTACCTTCTGGTAACCACTAAACTACTGTCTGTGTCTATGAGTTTTTGTTTCTTCATTTGTTTGTCTTGTTCCTTTGTTGCTTTCAGTTTTACATCCCATATATCAGTGAAATCGTAAGTTCTACTGTCTTTTAAGTGCAGTGCTGTTCAGCAGTTGCTTCACTCACAGACTGGTGGGTAACTGGTGGGGACAATGGTGGGAAAGGAAGCTCAGATTTGGAAAGTGTGGTCTTATAATCTCTCATAGTGGTTAATCTATTTCCCTAATTCACTGAGCTGATGAGTGTCTTAGATTACCTTTAAGGTAAACCTCTACCAATATAGGAATCCCTACTCATGTTTTCCTGAGGGTGGATCACTTTCTTTTCAGCAGGAAGAGCAGCACATTTGATGAAAATTCTTGGGGTTTTTTAGAAGTTCCTCCTTAGACTGAGTTTACTTACTGTCCTAGTTCTGCTGTGTATACTTTGTTTTGTCTGCATGCCATTTTCTGCATGAAATACATAATGAGAATAGATTTGGCTCCTATTTCAGGCTTTGAGAAAATGCTAGAGGTGAGTGGAAAATTAGGAACAATGGGAGATCAGGGGACAGCATTTTGGAATTTATAAACATATATCCCCAACATTAAAAAATTGATTTTAAAAAATTCACTGTGATAAAGTAGAATCACTATGGGTACTGGATTCACAGGGATTTCTGAATATGAATTGACTACCCTCCCAAATATAAAGAAAGTCAGCCGGTCTTGGATTCAGAATTATGATCCTATTGCTTACCGACTGGGTATTTTGGCAACTTAAACCATTTCAGTTTAATGAGATAATGTACATGAAAATGTGTAGGGTAGTGTCTGGCACATGATAGATTTTCTTTTTTCCCAATCATAGGGGTATCACTTTACCATCATCCCATAAACCTTTCCAAATTTGTAATATTAGTAGTCCAGCATTAGAAAACCAAAACCAAGTAAAACTATATAAAATTCTCAGACTTCCATACAGATTTTCTAAGTGATGTTTGTTCCAACTGAGCATAGGTAGATATAGAATATTTAATTGTTATCTACTGATTATATCATAACACAAATGTAAGTATAAAAATTATTTTCTGGGGAGGTAGGCAAAATGAGTGAAGGGGGCTTAAAGGCAGAAACTTCCAGTTATATAATAAATAACTAGTGAGGGTATAATATACAGCATGGAGGCTATAGTTAATAATACTATATTGTATATTTGAAAGTTTCAGGAGTGTATATCTTAAAAGTTTTCATCACAAAAAACAAATTTTGTAACTATGTATGGTGACAGATATTAACTAGACTTATCATGACGATCATCTTGCAATGTATACAAATAGCATATCATTACATTACACACCTAAAATTAATATAATGTTATATGTCAATTATACCTCAATAAAAAATTGTTTTCTTGGATCAGGCCTTGTATTTAGCTTCTAATATTAACATTATATTGATCTTCTAACATTCTTAGAATTGTTCTTAGGTAATATTCTTTGAATATTACCCATTGTTTATCTAAACATTTTAAAAAAACGTGTCTTCCTAGACTTTGATAACTGGTAGAAACTACATTTATAAAGTTTGTCATCTGTCAATTTGTCATACTTATACTTATTTGGTCTAAATAGAACCTCTTAAATTACTCTTGTAAACCCTCAAGTGCTTTCTTCAATTTTTATTATATTAGTTTTTTTTCATATTATCGAAGCTAGTCATATTTACATATCATCTCTGTGACTAATGGTAACCAGAAGATTATCCTGATAAGATTATCTCTGATAAAAATAATAATTTATGATAAGTAATAATGTACAAGTATGCTTCTAAAAAGTTTAAAATATGATGGACTGCAAAGTTTTCACTCTTGTAGCCTAATTACCTGGCATGGTAGAGATAGGACATCGTGATACTGTTAACATTTCAGTTAACAAGCAATTCATGTGGACAAAGCACCTTAGAAAGGGGCACTACTGGTAAGAATGGGATTTGTGTACCAGGCAATTTTACTATAAACCTTAGCATGCTGATCGATTTCTTGCTTATAACTTAGAAAAATAGTAACTTACCAATAGTGAAACCAAAACTTCAGCATCTATGTATTTTTTTTTTAAGATTTTTATTGGGGAATTGGGGGATGGGAACAGCGCTGGAGAATTGGGGGAAGGGGAACAGACAAGTTGCTGTCCTTCTGTTCTTCAGTCTAGTTGTGGAGGGTGTTGCTTCACTGGCCCAAGTTGCCACCATCATTTCGCTCTTCCCGGGCGAGGCAGATCAGTCACCGGCTTCTGGACGGATACTCACTGCGGCTGCTGGCCGCTCACGCTGGCTGCCGGCCACACACGGTAGCCCGTGGCAACCCACTGCCACAGGGACTGCAGCCTACACTGTCGCCGGCGACTCACAGCAGCCCAGCTCCAGGTTGAGCTGTTGTTCAGCATCTTAGCTGTGGAGAGCAGTGTCACTGGCCCTCATATGTGGGTTCCGAACCGGGGCCCTCTGGTGTCCCAAGCCAGTTCTTAACCAACGCGCCACTCAGCCGGCCCCATCTATGTATTTTGAAAGAGGTCTCAAAAGAACATAAAGGTAAATACATCGTTGACACAATACATGTGCAGCTTCCCTTTTCTACTCATTCTCCTACTCATTGTTGTGATGGTAATAATTTATTTATCATTCAGCTGCGCCTCTGCTTATAGCCCCCATTCTCTGCGCTAGGAGCCCATTCAGCTTAGCAAAGATAGCCAGGCCTTAAAACAAATATGTCCAGTAAATGCCATGATGTGCTAGTACTTGTTCACATAGAATATTCATCCTTGGATATAAACAGAGGAAACTTGAAACAAGTCACCAAACGATTGTCACAGGTGCGTAGTGAGAAAGAATAAGAATTTCCTTTTCTGATATCCAAAGACAGGTAGGAGGGAATATAAAAGATGCACATGAAAGAAATGCACTGTACTTGAAGGCATGTGAGTTTTTGCAAATCTGCCATTCCTATTACCATTTCCTATGATATTTTTATATAGCTACAATTTTTAGAAAAGCATTCTTAGAGATAGCCTCATGGGAAATATTTTTTGGTTTCTCATATTCAAATAAGGATAATTTTTTTCCTCCACAGAACTCAATCATGCATTATCTTTGTAATACCTAGATATAGGACAGATTTCTTTGGGCCCATTGCACAGGTGGAGAAAGTAAAGCATTGAAAGGCTAATAACTAGGTCAGTCTCAGGGATGACAGTAGTTATTGAAATTCACTTTTTAAATTCCCTCTTTTATGAAATAAGTCTTTGGGCGAAGACTTTTTGATATAGCATATATTATATCACAGTTTGACAGGAAATGAAACATATCTAAATTAAATCATTGCCATAGTCAAACCTAGTAGAAATGCTTTGTCAGCAGTGACAAAGTTTTTATATTTGAATTAAGTTGCAGAATCACAGAATTTTGAGCTGAAAGGGACAATAGAGATAATACAATCTACCTCCTCCTTTTCCATATAAGGAAACCAATTCCCAAAGACATGATGCAAATTATCCAAGGTGACACAGCTAATGCCTGACTGAGGTGGGACAAAAGCCAAGTGTCCTTATTCCAAGGTCATTATTTGTCTGCTTACTTTTCTGTCCTATATGTTCCTAAGGACTGTTTAGAATTAAAAGTAAATTTAGACCCTAAAAAACCCCAGCAGTTCCTTTTATCCAGTAACTAATCTACTTGCCATTTCCTCAATGTAACACTCTCTTTCATATTTTGTACTTGTATATGCCTCTGCCTAGAAATGTCCACCCTTCCTTCTTCACCCGGAGGAGCCCCCTTCATTCTCATAAGACCCATCTCAAATGGTACTTTGGTTGGGAAGCCTTCTCCACTTCATTGGGCATTCCCTTGTTCTCCTCTCTATTGTCTCATGCCATCTTACAGTGTGTTAAATGACTTGTTTGTGAGCTTGTTTTCCCCTTTAGACCATGAGCTTAAATATAAGGAACAGTCCAAATGACTTACAATGTTTTAGGTTGCAAATAAAGGAAAACCTGTTTAATATCAGCAAAGAGGGTTTTGTTTTGCTTTAAGAAACGGGGGATAGCTCCCACAGTATAGGCAGGGATGTAGCCCATTCTTACATGTAGGGATGGACTAAATACAGGACTGGAGCATAACAAGGAACCCTTAAGACCTCTCTCTTTTTTTCTTGTTTCTGCTTCTCTCTGGGCATCTGCTTCCTTCTTTCTGCTACCACAGACCAGCTGTCTCTCTTTCCCGGTCCACAAAGTTGGAAATGGATACTGCTGATAACTCTCCAGTTGACATCACCTCCACTCTAGAATAAACCAGATAGATTTGTAATCTTCTAGTTTCAAATACAATTCCCAGAAAAGCCTTGGCCCCCCTGGACAAGTGTCCACTCCTCTACCAATTAACTGTGACCATGGGACAGACGCATTGTACTGACATGGCTGCTCTGACTGAAACTATGGGGATGGCAGGGGAGGAACTCTCTAGAAAGGAGGCCAAGAGAGCAGAGCAAACTGAGCAGACAAAACAGGTGTCTACTACAGTCTCTTATTCACTCTTGCATTCCTGTCCTCCCTTAACTGGCACACACCTCATCAACTCACTGATGAACTTCGGGCATGTGACCATGATCGACCAAATGTCTTTGAATTAATTAATTGAAAATATTGTGTACAAACTCATAATTTTATACATGAATAAACTAAGAACCAGAGAGAGTAAGTGACTTTTTCAATGACGCATGAATGGTTAGTAATCAAAGAAGGCCCTAGATTTTTGGAATATTAGTTTTAGGCTTTTATTTAAACATTTATTAAGTATTTATTTTGTACTAGGTAATTTCCCAAGTGCTTTACCAACATTATTTCAGTTAATCCTCAGAAAAACCCTGTGGTGAGTACTATTATTATAAGAAGAAATCTGAGACTTAGAGAGAAATGAAGTGACTTCCATGGATTGCAGCCAGGATGCAAAGCCAGGTCTGCCTTACTAGAAATCTCTAAACTGGCACTGCCCAATAAAAAAAAATGTGAACTGCATATGTGATTTCAAATTTTCTAATAGCCATATTTTTTAAAGTGCAAAAAATGAACAGGTAAATTTTTAATTTTAATCATACATTTTATTTAACCCAATATATTGAATATATTCATTAATATGCATTCATTATAAAAAATATTATGAGTATATCACATTATTTTCTTTAAACTAAGTCACTGCTTACAGCACATCTCATTTTGAAGTAGCCACATTTCAAGTGTTCAGTAGCCACATCTTGCTAGTTAGCTACCATATTGGAACATGCATGTCTACATGGCTATGCTCAGCTGCCCATCAGTAGTTAAACCACATGGATTTTAGCATGACATAAGGATAAACTGCCAATCAAACTATGAAATCCAGCCTTCTTCTGGATATCATATTCAGTATTGCACTGCCTGGTCCCTGGCAGCATGCACTTAATTGGAACCTCTTGCTTGTACCTCCAGATGAGCTACCTGCAATGCTACTCTAAGCACAGTGGAAGGCCACCCAGCAAGAGCTCTGACTTGGGAATCAGACAGTTCCTGGGTGTCACAGCAGGGGGAGAGGGAAAAGCTTCCCAAGAAAAGCTTCACCTTGTCCTATATCCAAAGAAACTAGCTCAGTCTTAGTTATGCAACAAATTTTTTAAAAAGTAGTTCAACGTACCTTATTTTGGGTTTTGTTCTCAAAGTGCCCCTTTCACTAGATAAGCAGTAGATGTGTTTTGACTCAGATGGTTTCCCAAGTTTGGGTATAGACTGTTAGCAAGAATGTTGTAGCCCATTTAGATGAAGGGGAGAGGAGGGAACCCAGCATTAAGCATATGTTCAGCATCCATCTCTGCCTCATTTCTCGGGCTATAGGCAGCAGTTAACATGGCCAGCTAACCATGTTCGTCCTGTTTTCAACACTATTTTTAACACTGGGAAGCAACTATACATAATGAGAAGAGAAAAATTGGGGGGAAGCCCACTAATATATGAGAATATATGAGGTGAAAAGTGAAGAAAGAGAATTATATGAGCCACATCAATAAGTGATGAAAAATAACCAGTTTATAAACTCCATGAGCTCACAGTTCTGCATTATCTTATTACTGTTAATTTCCAAAATGTAATTTATTCATGTGAATCTGGGGGAATTATTTTATTGATGAACAAACCTGATGACATTGAGAACTATTTTAGAATTTAAACATTGAAGAATTAAGTACCATTTCTGCTATTAGTCTGTCTTTTAAAATATTGTGTTTATTTATTTATAAATAAACATATACCTATAGTACTGAAGAGTTTAAACCACACTTAAATATGTTAATAAGAAATGGGATGTATTAAAATGAATACATTTACATCATACTCATTTCTAATATCCATAATCTATTTTCTTCTTTGTAGGGTAGCACTCATTTGCAAATTCAACAGATTAATCATAAAGACATTTGTTTTTCCATTTTGTTAAGTTTTGTCACATGCTTTTGTCACTGACCACATTATAGAACAAATGAGAAGAATTTAAAACAATAGACACTGTTTTTGCCTTGGAGAAATATATAATTTAAATTCTGTTTTGGAGACATGAGACAAACAAGATAAATTACTGCATGACTTCAGTAATTGCCAGAGTAAGTAGAAGAGAAGCAAACAGAAAGAACTGTGCTAGTTGACGAAAGAAAAGGGAATAGTAAATCTGAGGTGGCTACCTGGGAGAATTCTAAGCCCCAACAAAGCAAGGCTCAATTTTAAAAAGAACTTTGTGGGAGTTAGATTTAAAGAAAAACCATCAGGTGACAGGAATAGAAGATTGGATAGAATTTAGGTTATAAAATAAGGAATTGAAGTTTAGGTGCTAAAAACAGAGAAGCAGAGAGAGATAAGAACCTTGAAGAAAACCTCAAAGATACCTGGTACATAGAAAGTTTTCAATAAATGTTTATATTATTCAAATGAATGTGGAAATGGTGAGGATAATTCAAAGAAGGCAATGAATAATACCAAATGGTTGGAGTGACTTGGGGGTTATTTTGTCCAACTTAAAGTGAAAATTGGCTAGAGTCTGGGAAACCAAGAAGAATAGAGAAATAGAACTGAAGCACCTGGGCAAAAATAAAACAATGTTTTGGAAAAATAATTGCCTAATTGAGAAAAATTATCACAGGGTACTGGTGTTTTAATAAAAAATCTAAAATGATCATGTCCGTCATTGCTAGTCTTTTGGGGAATAGCTGCAGACTAGTCTAAGACTGGTCTATTCTTTGAATATAAAGAAATCAACATTTCCTATGTTCAGTTTTGTTGAGGGGACAGAGAGGGAGAAAGAGACCAGGAGAGACAACTCTTCCTGCCCATCAATCATGTTGCTGTACTAAAAAGCTTGTTTCATATCTTTGAGTTTTTGAAAAGGCAGAATTATATAACCCCCAAATGGCAGTATTATTACGGTTGTGCTTATTGCAGATCTCATGCCATATTATCATCTTTTCTTTTTTCTTCTGTCTTCACAGTATTCTCTCTCTCTCTGGAGTCCATGGCCTAATTCAGTACACCTTGCAGTTTTTAAAGAAATGAGCAGGATAAACTCTCTGACTAAACATGCTTACTTGACATTTTGTACCAAATACACATTTTATAAATTCCATCTTTAAAGGCAAGGAACTAACTAAAAATTCCTTCTGTGTTTAATTATGGAGATTTATAATACCTGTGTATACATTTACCTTTCTAAGCTGTTTGAATACTTGTGCTACTTTTTAATGATTTTCTATCATTTTTTATGTCTATGCTTTGCGTTTTCCAGTCACAAACTACCCCAAAATCTAGTGGCTTAAAATAAAAACAATCATTTATTTAGCTCATACATCTGCAAATTGGGCAGTGTGCTATGAGAAGGCTTGTATTTCTCCACGCAGATCAGATAAGGTGGCTCAACTGAGGGTTGTAGGCTCTGCTTCCAAGATGCCTCACTCAGTTGACATTGGCCATCAGCTGTAAGCTCAGCCAGAGCTGAACAAACGGGTGTCTTCGTTCTTCTCCACATGGATTTCTCCAAGTGGGCTTCTCTATGAGTTTCTTGGACTTCCTTGCAGCATGGGGACTGGTTTCCAAGAGTAAGCATTCCATGAGAACCAGGTCAAAGCTTGACCTAGGTTTGGAAGTCACAGAGCATCCTTTCTGTCATAGTCACAAGTCAACCCAGATTCAAGGGAGGGACTATACAGCCCACCTCTCAATGGGAGGAATGTTAAAGTCACATGATAAGAAGAGTTACTTGAGATGGGAGCTACTGTTGTGGCCATTTCTGGAAAATACAACTGACAGAGAGTCAAAATCTATCCCACTCTAAATGAAGAAAAACTTGTGCTTCACTGCTCTCTCTTGTGTTCCTACCCAAATTGCATTGCTCAGGGACTCCAAATGCTTTGTTTGTTCTTTAGAACTAATTATAGGAGAGCGTTGGGGAACAGAAAGCCACTGCCTCCTAGACATATGAGAGAGATCACAGTTAGTCCTAGAATCTAAATCTAAAGCACTTCCAAGAGGTCACTTGGTACATCTGTTACAAATCAAAATATATCACACTGATTTGATATTCATTATGGCTTACAAAATTATAGCCCCCATTGACCCCCTCTGCACAACTTCTGGAGTAAATCTAGAGAAATCGAAGGAACATGGAACTTGGAAAACTAGATTAAAGTTACACAGCACACACCACCAGGGAACAGATAGCAGTATGGTTTTGATTGAATATCATTTGTAAGAATTGCCTTAAAGGATTGTGTATTCCAAAGGCTAGACTGAAGAAAATACTTGACCAAGGTAGAGATCTGCTTCAGATCTAAGGGGCTATGTGCATAGTGGGAGAAACATGGGCTCTCAAACAGATTTATTTAGATTATAATTCAGCTCTGCCACTTAACTGTGTGATCTTGGGCAAATCACTTAATCTCTTTGAGCCTCTGTTCTCTTGTCTGTTAAGCAGGAATAATAACACCTATCTTACAGGGTCTGGGTAAGAACTAAATAAGGTAATGTAAGAAAGTCCTTATATCTAGCATATGGTGGGCCCTAAATAAATTACCTTCTTCTTTTCTCTGCTGCTTACTCACTATGCCTCAGAGCACCTAATTTTCCTGAATCTCAATTATCCCATTTATGACAAAGGAATCCAGATGAATTTGAGCTCCATACTTACAATCAGCAAGTGGATAGCAATTCCAAGAACAATGTAAATATATTAAAGCTGAAAGATATTAAGTGCCCTTCAGATACAAAGACTGCATAAGTACAGTGAACCATCGTTATATTTAAAAAAAAATCAATTCTACCAATGGCAGGAAAATATTAAAAGGAAATACATAAAAAGAAATATGTATAAATGAAGAGTCTCAAGATAAAAAAAAAGACCACATGGAGAATCTTTTGACCGGAAAACATGGTTACATGTGGATTTTTACTATGCAAAATAATTTTGTATATATGTGCTATATATACAATTTAGTTTGAGAGAAATGCTGGTCAGTATAGCAATTTGGAGGGGATTTTAGAAAATGCTTTGTTTGCCTAAAAGCCTCTGGAGAGCTAAATTAGATTCAGATACGGAATTGCCAAGAAAATACCCAGTAAGTGTTTCAAGTTACTATATTTGCTCTGGGCTTATGTGACTGATCTTTTCCTGTATGATTGCTGCAGTCCCCATTTACTGATAGAGGTATGTTGGCACATTCTTCATGCCCGGAGCCCAAGGAGGGAAGACTGGCAAGTTTGTAATGTTTGCCAGAACAGGCCGGAGTCACTTGTTGGGCTGAGTTTAAATTGCTAGCAAACAACAGAAGCTCATTTCAGCTTTAGATGATGACTCACTGAACCCGGACTCTGACCAGAATTCCACTCCAAGCTCCATCCCTAGTCTTGAATGCTCTAGAGAAGAATTCCTCTGTATCACTCGAGTACCTACGATAGGCCATCTTTTATTTGATAAACAGGAGACCCTGTTAAATCCATCTCAACATAGGCTAGCTTTCTGTGGCTTTGAACACTACAGATTTGTGGTTTGGGGGTGATCTAGAATATTCCATTCTTTTAGTTATTTTTCATTTGAGTCATTCTACATTGGCAGCTGGCCCAATTTATCTGCCTTATCAGAATCAGTTAGTATTCTATTCACAATAATTAAGTCCAAACAAACAGAAAAGAGTAACCCAACATAATCTGAAAAGGGACCCTGTTTCCTCATTTAGAAAATGTATCCGTATTTCACAAAATTGCTATTATAATCAGATGAGAAAATATTTTTGAAAGAGCTTTATAAACTCTACAAAGGCAAGGTGATAGGAAGGAGGTCAGATTCAATATATCGAGCACCTCTGAGATGTCAACATAGAGTCCTAGGAGAGGAATGCTAAAAGCCCTCCCAGAAAAGTGTTCAGTCAGGAAAGGGGAGCGGTAGGGAAGCAGGCTGGGGTCAGAAACTTAGGACCCTGCCCAGGTCAAGTGAGTCATCTCAGGCCTGGATCCCGGGAGATGGGGGCCACCGTGGAAGCATGAAGGTCCAGGCACCAGAGTTGAAGCAGAGAGATGCAAAAGGCTGAGCTCACCGCCCGCCACAGGCAGCATGGGGAACTGGATTGAATGCTCATCACCTGTATATCTTTGTGGGCTAGCTTCTCTATTTTCTTCAAGAAAAAAAAACAAAACAAAAAAAAACAGCTTACCATTCAGTATGAGGATGCGGTTTCCCAGGCAAAGCCAATCTAAGGAGAGCAGTGTAATTTGTTAATGCATCATTTAAGCTGTTGTCCCCAGAAATGTCCGTCTCTACTGTTTTCAGCATCTCTTGAATGATCCAGCCTTCTCATAGGTGCCTTACAACCCACTGCCAGGTTTCTCTGGGAAGTAATGTTGCCCAAATCCCTCAATACCCACCTCAAGAGACTATCTTAATGTTTCTTCGTGTTTGTAGTTCTTCAACCCAATCAAAATGTACCCACATCATTTCTCCTCCCCTTAAACATCTAGCATCTTCTACTGGCTGACCATTCTGTCTGGGGATATGACAGTAATGGCTACTAGTGTCTGACATGTTATTTCTCCTAAATAGCAATTTTGTTGTAGGGAGCTTTTTAATATTATGAGCCAAAATATTGAGGACTTCTTGGTATTGCCAGTGGGAGTGAAACTCTGGCCATGTTTCTAGAAATCACTCTACCAAGGTGGGCACCGCCATGGCCTGCTCACAAACAAGCAAGTAGAAAGAGGCCATTAGGTGGGCCAGTTCCAGGGGGGAAGTGCTTTCTGGTGATGGTAATGAGAGCAGGGTGGTAGGCCTTCATTTGAAAATGAAGATATATGCAAAACAGTTTGGGAGAACGTGATACACAATTCATCAGTTTTTACGATTTTCCTGAACAATGCAGTTAATGGTCTGAGATCATGCATACAATTACCATAATATTAATTTACTCGACAAATATTTATTGAGCATTTACCATATGCTAGGCACTGTGCCAGGTCTGGAATATATAGTGAACAAGAAGATACAAATCTAAGCACCCAAATAAATAATTTGAAATCATGATGGTAGTTGTGAAGAAAGATGCAGGGTAGTAGGTGAGCATACTAACAGGGAGTCGAGATTTGAACTAGGAGTTAGGAAGAGCTTCTCTGAGGCAGTGTCCTGAGAGATTAGTAAGAATTAGGTGAAAAGGGGGAGGCAAGAACTTTCCAGGTGCTGAGGTGTGAAAAAAGCTTAGTTATTTGTCTAGGAGCTGACAAGAAGGGCAGTGTGGCTGTAAACCAGAGAGCCAGAGGAAAAGTGGGGTGAGGCGACCTGAAGGGGTGAACAGTGGGAACAAGATGCAACTTCCTGTATGTCTTGTAAAGAATTTTGGAGTTTATCAGAAGTACTGCAGAAAGTCATAGGCAGTGGGGGTGAGCAGGGGCCATTCAATTAGCAGAATGGCATGTCATTTAAATTTCAAGAAATCATTCTGGGGGTGACCGGTTAACTCAGTTGGTTAGAGCATCGTGCTGATAACACTAAGGCTGCCAGTTTGATCCCCACATGGGCCACTGTGAGCTGCACCCTCCTTAAAAGAGTCAACTATGCCATTGTAGCATGAAGGCAATGTGTATCCAAGGACCATGACTGTTCCCTCAATAATAAAAAAAAAAATCATTCTGGTTCTTGTGGACATGGAATTACAGCAGGGACAAGGGAGGTCAGATAGACAGGCAAGAGAGGGAGCTTGGACTAGAATAGCAGCAACAAGTTAAAGAAGAGAGGACAGATTCAAGATGTATTTTACAAGGCTATTCTGAAAGACTTAATGATTGATTGGGGCGGGGGTTCTGTGGGACAGAGAAGGCGTCAGAAATTCCTCTCATTTCTGGCGTAAGCACCTAGGTAAATGGAGGTGTCATTAATGGAGATGAGTAGACTCTCACAAATTGATGGGATTTCAACAATCATAAAACACAGTGTAGATACAGGCTTTCCCTTGTAATATTCAATGAAAATGGCAGTGCCAGTCGCCGTCATCGTCTGAGTGTGTCTGTGTTTCTGTGCGTGACAGTGACTGTGTTTGTGCTTAGTGATGAGGAGGACAGGGGCTTAAAAAAGAAAATTGCAAACAAGTAGGTACCTAAAATAATGAAAAAATGATCACTGACTTGTAGAGACGCTGCTGGGGAGTCTTTCTGATGCAAATACATACCTAAGTTAGCTATGCTTTCACCTCAGGAACAAAAAAAAGAAAAGAAAAGAAAAGCAAGGTTTAGAAAAGAAACACTGCCACTACAGCTACAGATTCCATTGTTTCTAGGGAAAAATTCATTTACATCGAATATCTGAAGCTGTCAGTGCACACAAAGACTTTGAAAGCATTTGTTTAGAGCTAATACTGTACTTTCTATTTATATTCTAATACCTCGTCCACCCCCTTATGATTCTTTGTGAACTTGCTCAAGTTTTGGCTCTACTATACTTTTATTTTTTTTCTTCCCCTGAGACACACTTGTAATCTTTACAGACTTGTTCCAAGAGCAAAGAAACGGATCATTAAAGAAAGAATGAAATGTCATTTGACGGTGTGCCTGCTGCTTTCTTTGTGGAGAATCTGTTCCCATAGCCGTTTAAACTGAAGAGGCGGCATGCCACAAAAGTTAGGGAGCAGATCAGACCTGGTGAAGGTCAGAAAACATATGTTCTACCGTCCCCTTCCAAGACGGTGAATGAAGCTCAGTATTTCTAATTGTTTTTATTGAAAATAATCTTTTTGTGACCTGCCTCTGGAGTGAGAAACAGCCTCTGAAAATGAAATCTAATGCAAACAATGGAAACAAATTCTCATAAAATAAATAATAATGATAACAAAACTTGAGTAGTGATAGGGCTAATAAAAAGTAGATCTGACATAATGAGACACTGCCTGAGAGAGTCACTGGTCACTTGAAGTTCTGTGATAATAGTCTGGAAGAAAATATATGAAATCTTCAGGGAATTTTTCAAATCTTATAGGAAAAGAAGCTATATTAAAAATAGATCGAGAGTATCAGGACTACTAAAAAAGAAATGGATGTAAAAAAATGACACATGTATCTGTTCATTTTTGGGGGAAAAAAATACAGGAAGGATGAACCAGACACTAAAGAGATTAGCTTTCTAGAAAGGGTGGGTGAAAAAGTGTCAGGAAAAATAGGGAATAAGAATGGGTAGAGGGAGGGAGGGAGGAAGTGGTACATCCCTGGGTGTACAATTTTGTGTAGCTCTGACTTTTAGAACCACAATATTATTCCCCATTCCAAAAAGATAATTAATTCAAATTTGGTCCCCCAGGATGTAGGGGGACCAAAAATGGAATACAAACTGTAGCAAACAAACCTAACTGTAGAACTATATTTCAAATGAGTAACTTAACCACACCGAAGGGATGGGGGATAAAAAAAACTAACCTATGCAACTAACGAAAACGGTGTTTTGTCTGGATATTCTAAGGCTAAAAACCAAAGGAAAAAAAAACTGTACACAAACACTGTACTCAAATTAATAAATGTGTTTCTTGCAGGGATATTGGTTAGCATTTCTAAAACTATCTTATGTGTATACTAGAAATAAACAAATAAGTTAATATTTTGTAGATAATGAGAGGCAGGTTTCTCAAAGACAGAGAAAGAAGCTACAAAAAGGGAAAAGAGAAAACTAGAATGAATCCTGTGGTACTGGATTTAAATCAGAGAGAGTATGAACTAATGTTTTTATTATACGTACACAGAAAAAATATAGAAATATAGATGTATATGCATTTTTGGATATATATATATACATATATATATGTATATATATATACATATATATATATACACACACACATATACACATATATATTACATATGTCTGTGTACATATTATATGGAATATATAATATATTTATAATATATGTATTCTAGCTCTTGAACTCACAAGCAAAATTCTTAAGAAGAAGAAGCAAGTTAGAACTTTTACCTCATAGACCATTTATTTCATGGGGTTTCAGAAGACATACTGGGGATAGGATCAATCATTTATTTAATGCATAATGCTCATTTGATTTATGTTAGTTTTATGTTCTTACAAGAGAATTCCATCAGTCTTGCAGTGAGAACAATGGTGCATCCAATGACCCTTTATTACTTGATACATGCTGGGAAAACCTCATAATAGAAGTAGTTTCTATACTTGGTATTTTACATATTCCCAAGACATTAAAGCGGGATATACATAGACTGGGAAAGGGGGAGGAAGAACACAATCCCATATGTCTTTTCTTAGCTTTCTAATCCCTGTGTAAAAACTACAAAGTCGCAGGAAGTAGCTTGTGATATAGTTTTCCCAGCAGGTAAAAGTGGGTGGGAAACAGTTGGATTGTGAACCACAAGGGCCTTATGTGATCATGGAATAAAGTATTTTTTTGAGTTTTCTAAAAAGACTTTTACTTTCTATCATCTTCCTGCTGTGATCACTGAGAACTGCATGGTTTTACAAGATTCTCATTTTGTAATTATCATGAAATCAGAAAGAGATACAACAATGTCTTTAAATCATACCAATGAATGAATGACTAGTAATAGATCCTTTCTCAAAGTTGACTGTGATAGGAAAGGAAGCCACAACAGAAAAGTACATTATTTCTTACTTAAAATATTATTTTTCCCCAATATCTTGTGTGATTTCTTGTCTCATTAGGTGAGAGAAAAACAATAGGAAAAATAATGATTCTATTTTTATTGATTTTTAACTAAATACCAGGCATTGTCCTAACTGCGTTTAGGCATTAATTCATGTAATCCCTCCAAAAATCAAGAAATAGGTTTTTTTATTATTTCCATTTTGCAGATAAGTAAACTGAAAAAAAGGGAACTAACAAAACTAGGGCAGCAAAATATTTGCTGCTTTACTGCCTTGAAGAAAGTGAAAATAATTCCTTTATTCCTCAGAATGAGACTATTGTCCATGGGTAAATGCTATAGTTTATAGCATTTTGAAATAAAATATTTCCAAATGCGTGTGCTTGCTGTAGAGGTATGTTAAATTCTCTAGCATGCAGAGGTAAATCAATGATTATTGAGGAACCTGTGTCACTGGTACTAATCCTGATGTAATCCTTTCAATCATGGGTCTTACTTCCAAAATAACATAACAACTAGATATGGAAGGAAAGATTATTGGAGAAAAGGACAAAAAGGAGCATAGAAGAGGTTAGAGCTTTTCATTATTGCAACCACAGAACTTTCTGGGATCAATGCTTCTATGTACAAAAAAACTCTAATTTCTTATACGCTTATTTTTCATAGGTTCATTTTTTTAAATTTCTGAGTGCATCATATTTATTTTCATATGAAGACTAGTAAACAGAAATCAAGTGAATATAACAATTAAAAATTTCATAATAAATTCTGTAATAACACATAGGGGAAACATTTGTTTTATAATCACTAGGTACAGAAGTAAAGAAGTTAAAAAGAACAGCTCAAAATAGCTAGAAAACTGGAACTATGTATAGGAGAGCCAGACGAGATTGAAAGGCTCTGCAGGAGATTGATCCTAAGGATTTACATGCTTTGAAAGAATATTATTGTGTGTGTGTGTGTGTGTGTGTGTGTGTGTGTGTGTGTGTTGTGGACAAGGAGAAGCCATCAAAAGATTTTAAAGAAAGTACTGCCATATTTCTATTTTAGTAAGTTCACTCCAGCTTTGGTATGAAGAACATATTCAAGAGGCTAAAGCATAGTGTTAGGTAGAGTATTCACCCTAATGAGAAATAATGGGATATTTTCAAGGGATTGAGGCGAGCAGAGAGTTATATAACCTGTTGACTATTGGACACTCCAAGCTTTGGGAGAAGACTAGTAATTATAGAGCAGGAAAAGAAGGATCCTGTGAAGGAAACTAAAGGGAGGAACACAGGTCAAAATGGCAAGAAGAGAACCAAGAGAGACTAATTCCAGGCTGAGTAAGCAAGTGAGTTAGATTGTAGATGTCATTTTGGAACAGTGGATGAGATCTTGGACCCACATGACATAAGGAATTAGAGCTAAGATCCCAACAAGATGTGGGACTCCAGAAAGACTACATTCTTAGTGACAAAGGTGGATTTGGCAAAGGAAAAAACACCTTTCATACAAGTACAGGGAAATGACAAAGTTAGTAGTGTCTCTTAGCCTTGTCGCTGGTACAAAATAGTCTTTACTGAGAATCCTAAGCCTTGGGGCTACCCCCATATGGATCTTTGGCTTGAATTGAACTACATACTCGTATCTGTTTTAAAAGTCTAAAAGGAAAAATAAAATGTGTGAGAGTCAATATTTGAGAAAATAATGTCTAAGAATTTTTCCAGAGCTGATAAAAGACATGAATCCTCAGATTCAGGAAGCACATGAACTATAATAAATATAAACAGAAGGTGAGGGATTAGTCCTTTAAGAACTTTGGCCAAGAAGACAAAAAGCTAGATGGAAATATGCTACTATTAAAAGACTTTCTCAAAGGTATGTGAGATGCATGTTTTTATACTTCAAGCAAAAGGCCAGTTTGAGGGAGAGGTTGAAGATACAGGAGAGAGTGGTCAAAGTACTGCAAGGAATGTATCCTTAGCTGGCGGTGGTCAGCTCAGGAATTACAATGGAGTCGAGGTTTCTTTTCTCACTGATTACTGTTACTTGACTGCAGACTTTGAAGTCTGATAAATCTAGACTCCTTTCTCAGCTACTTGTTAGCAGTGTGACTTGTGAGAGTGACTTAATCTTTCTCAGCCTCAGTTTTTGCTTCTGAAAAATTATATAAAGTCTATGTAAGAATTTGAGAAATCTGGGCAGAGTAGAGAAAAGTCCATACATAATAGGTGCTCAATTGACAGTAAGAATCGTGTTTTTCTGCTGTTAGAATCTCGTGCAATGCTAAAAGGAAATCTTATTGTTCATTCTGTGTCTCTAGTGGGTCTGTTTATCACATGCCAGATTACAAATGGAGCCATGAAGGATTACAATACATTCTGCTCTTCTATCTCCCTATTCCTCCAGGAGTTACCCAAAGCTTCCAAGCTTCTGAGATGCTCTATAATATTTTCCCTGACAGTCACTGTTTCTGTGTTTCTAAACCATTGGTTTAAGTAGATGTGTGTAACTGGAGATGTCTATATTAGATAGATAGATAGATAGATAGATAGATAGATAGATAGATAGAAAGATAGATGATAGATGGTCATAGTCATAGGTATTCATAGCTATCATTTGAACTTAAAAGCCTGCAGCAAATTCATTTGTAAAAAACTTAACATAGATGACATCCTATAAAGAAGAATGGTACCTATTTTGGGTGTGTGGTAGGATGGGTTGTGATAATAGTTTTGACAGTTAATTGTTCATGCATACTATAAACATTTTAGTTAATTCTAAAAACCAAATTTAGAACTAGAAAAGAGCAAGTGCAAGTACAATCAATGCCTTCATTAAACCCAGAGAAGCCAATTAACTTGTTAAAGGCACACAGCCTTAGATTCTCAATCCAGTGTCTAGAATGTAAATAGCAGCAATCACATGTGCATTCTCCTATTTTATATACAATGAACTTCAACAAAGCTCAGTCAGGTGGTGTGCCCAAATTCACAAAGAGTGTAGCAGGGCTGCAATTAGGAAGCGCTCTTTTCATATACCCTATTTTCTAACAACACTTTCTATGGGTAGGTGTCTACTCCTCCCAGCTTCATAGAAAAGAAGGAAAATCTATTTCACCTTCAGTGGCTAGCACAATAATTGACACGTAGTAATAACTGTGAGGTGAATCACAGTGAGCTTAAACAGTGAGCGCTGGACCCTACATCACAAACAAAGGTCACAGACAAAGCAAGAATCAGAAACCCGGGATTTTTTAACTTGATGCCATGAAGACACCTCACCTGAATAATTGAAACAATTAACAAGTTATTTAGGGAAGAGGAGTGAGACTCTAATTCCACAAATCAACTGCTTATATGGATCTAATATTTCAGTGGCTCATCCCTTACTTCTTCTCAGCCTTTAGGTAAACTTGCTGGCAACCTTAGTTCTGAAGTGGAGACTTGACTCTCTTCAAAGCAAGAATAAAAGTTGAACGCTCACTGGATGTACTGCAGTCTTATAGCTTGTCATTGTTTATGTTTCTTTAACAACCTTTTGACTTGCCTCTACATTTTTATCATCTTCTCTTGATAGAAACAGGGACTTACATAAAATGCCTTTGTTCTATTGTTTGCTATTTCAAGTTCCATTGTTTTGCTATTATCTTGAAAGAAGTACATGATCTCTAAAGACTTGCAATGATAATGTTTTGACATTGTAATTTAACATGGCGATGTGGTCTCAATAATCTTTCAGCGACATTGTTTTACCATTGTCTTGACATTGTAAAATGGTCTCTCTAGACTTACATTTTACCATTGCCTTGACACTGTAATATAGTCTCTATAGATTTGAATTGAAATTTGTTTTGTCATTGTCTTGATATCATAATGTCCTCTCCATGGACTTCTCTTCACATATATCATCCTCTCCAAAGACTTGCATATCAGCCCCATTACAAGAGCAGTGTGCACTGTTAACTTCCATTCAGGTGAACTGGGAATGATCTTTCATGGTTTCTACTTAACGGTAAGTATTACGACTCATCAATAACTATTTTCAAACTCTTTTATCTCAACCCTTCCCAATTCTCATTCCTGATGTGGGGTTTTTACGAAGAAGCAAAGTGGACAAATTCCCATTAGGTAAAATCTGCCTGCACATTTTTCATTTTTAATATTAAACTCACTCACTTTAAAAGCATTAAAGTGGAGCAGATCATGAGGGAGTTTGCATCTCTCTAACCAATAATAGGAAACTATTTCATAGAGTAGATCCAACCTATACAATTGCACAGTAGAGTACATTAGAAAGAGGCAATTCCGATACCTTTTCTACTCACAAAATGTCTTGGTAAACTCTGTTTCCCTTTTTAATGCCATCACTTTTAATGCTTACTTCTTCTTCAGACACTGCATGTATCTTTTCCCGTTATTATGTACCCTAAAATCACTAAGGGTATTTAATATCTGTATTTCCATCTACTCCTCTACATGCATGCCTCAATGGAATCAGTTTTTTCTTAGTCGTAAAATGCAAACTTAAACAAAAGCAAGCCCATTTACCAAGATCATGAATTTCCTCCAGAAAAATGGAATTCTTTCATTTGAGCCCCTGGGGGAAAGTAAGGAACTGAATAGGTCGCTGATACTTGGACTGTGCTTCAATGCAGCCCCTGCTGCTGGCTGAGCAATCACCCACCCCAACCCCACTATCGCTGGAGCACTAGGAGCAAGTTTAGTGAGTTCCTACATTGTGCCAAGCACTGTGTAAACTACATTATTTGCATAATCCCACCACTACAAACCTATAACCTTCATAAAGCCCCCTTATGATTTTCACCCTTGAAGGACTTAGAGTCACTTGCTAAGGTCACACAGCTGTTCATCTCTCTCAGCTAGTGGGATGTAGACGCAGTTCATTTGGACACCTGGCCAGAGGTTCTTATCTAAAGAAGAAAAAGCATTTTTAAGTGCTCTCGAAGAGCATTTAAAGGGGAAAAAATGTATCTGAATCTCACTAACTGCTAACTGAAATGTATTGTTCTTTGAGTTATGAATGCAAGCAATAAAGCACAGTGGTATTAGCAGTACCTGGGACTTTGGCATCAAAAGAAAGCACTGATATTTTCCTATCTTATGACAGTTACTGCAGACCTCTTAAAATAGCATTTATGCTTGTCACTGCTGCAAAGTTTCAATCGTTATTAGGCCTGCCATTAGAGCTAGTTATTCAGTGTCTTAAGCATGTATATTACTATATCATTATTTGGTTTCTAGTGTTTTCATGACCTCCTGTGATTTCTTTCTGTGACTTTTTTGCCATGTCTATACAATACCTGTATTTTTATTTATATAAGGTTTTCTTTAAAATAACCAATAAATATTTTACTTAGTGAAATCTTTATTGAGGAAAATTTCTTTCTCCTGTTATAACAACTAATTATATTTTTGAAAACATTAAAAATAAATATCCAATGATTAGAATTTTAGTAAGAAGAATTTGTAGCTCCTGTTCCACATTTTGAGAAATGCTAAACTAAGGCATAAAATGCCAAGCCTGACACTATCCTGGCAAAGGCAGTCTGTTTGGCTAAAAGATCAGTAATCCCTGAGTAATCAGGAATTTTCTCCGAGGGCCATCCTGTAAGTACAGACCTGCTGCTCCCAGAGTTCATGGCAGCTCACACAGTAGGGGTAAACTGCATGAGGCAATCTCCCTAAGAGGTGAAAAGAACCTGTCTTTAGAATCACACTGTGACATAAATTCTTCTCAGCCATCTACTAGCTGTGCAGTCTTGGCTGACTCACCCAACCATAGCTGATTTCCCAGATCTACAGTATTCTCGTAAAGAGTAAAACCCTGAAGACCTCACAAAAAAAACTGTTGGAATTAATAAAGGAATTCAGTAAAGTTACAGGATACAAAATCAACAGATAAAAAACAGCTGTGCTTCTATACACTACCAATGAAGTATCTGAAAAAGAAATTCTAAAAATCCCATTTACAATTGTATCAAAACAATAAAATGTTTAAATTTAACTGAGGAGATGAAAGATCTATATACTGAAAATGATAAGACATTGATAAAAGAAATTGAAGAAAACATAAATAAATGTAAATATATCTCATTTTCAAGGATTGGAAGAATGAATATTCTTAAATTATTAATATTGCCAAAAGCTATCTAAGATTCAATGCAATACCTATCAAAATTCCAATGGAATTTTTCACAGAAATAGAAAAAAATAGTCCTAAAATTCACATGAAACTACAGAAGACCCAGAATAGTTCAAAGCACTTCTGAAAACAAAGAATAAAGCTGGAATCATTACACTTCCTGATTTCAAACTATACTACAAATTTATGGTAATCAAAACAGTATGGTACTGGCATAAAAATAGACACATAGACCAATGGAACATCATCAACAGCCCAGAAACAAACCTACACATACATATATGGTCAATCAATATTTGGCAAGGGAGCCAACAACACACAATGGCGAAAGGATGGTTTCTTCAGTAAATGGTGCTGGGAAAACTGGATATCCATGCAAAAGAATGAAATTGGCTCCCTATCTTATGCCACACACAAAAATTAACTCAAAATGGATTAAAGACTTAAACATAAGATCAAACCATAAAACTCCAGGAAAAGCTCCTTGACATTTGTCTTGGCAATGATTCTTTTTTTTTTTTTTTTTAAAAGCAAGGCAAAAAAAGTAAAAATAAGGAGGTAGAACTACATCAAACAAAAAGCCTTGTGAAAAGCCCACATGGGGGCCAGTGACATTGCCCTCTACAGCTAAGATGGTGAACAACAGCTCGACCTGGAGCTGGGCTACTGTGAGTTGCTGACCACGGCGTAGGCTGCAGCTCCAGCTGCAGTGGGCTGCCATAAGCTACTGTGAGTGGTCGGCAGCCGCCGTGAGCGACCGTCCAGAGGCCGGTGACCAATCTGTCTCACCTGGGAAGAGTGCAATGATAATACCAACATGGGCCAGTGAAGCGACGTCCTCCACAATTAGACTGAAGAACAAAATGACAGCAACTTGTCTGTTCCCCTTCCCCCGATTCCCCAGCACTGTTCCCCTCCTCCAATTCCCCAATAAAATCTTAGAAAACAAAAACCAAAAGAACTCACACAGCTCAATAGCAAAATAAACAAACAAAAAATGACAACAAACCCACACACAAATACTCCCACTTAAAAATGGGCAAAGGACCTGAATAGACATTATTCCAAAGATGACACGCACATGGCCAAATGGTATTCAAAAAAGTGCTCAACATCACTAATCATCAAGGAAATGCAAATCAAAACCACAATGAGATATCACCTCACAACTGCTAGAATGACTATTATAAAAAAGACAAGAGATAACAAGTGTTGGCGAGGATGTGAAGAAAAGGGAACCCTTGTGCACTGTTGGTGGGAATGTAAATTGATACAGCCACTATGGAAAACAGTGTGGAGGTTCCTCAAAAAATTAAAAATAGAACTACCATGTGATCCAGCAATCCCACTTCTGTGTATATATACAAAAGAAATCAGGATCTTGAAGAGAATAAGGAGAAGACTACAAGCTGAAGAGAAAGACAAATGATTTTAATGATGTGGTATCACTGTACTCTGTCTGACAGCTGAAGGCTTGGCTTTGAGTGGAGTCTAAGGTGAAAAAATGCACCTGACTCAGAAAATCTAGGTTGCTATATCCACCCATTTCCAAGTGGCCTTGGGCCTATGGGCCTCCCTGAGTATCGTGTTTTCTTCTCTCTATATTAGAGTGATATATGGTATACATCACTGGTTTGTTGTAATAATTACATGAAAGGTACACGTAAGAGTATTTTGTCTATGACATGCAGGAAAATCTTATCGTTATCTATATGGCTTACAGGTTCTTGAACTTATTTGTAACTTTTCTGGATGACTCAAGAACTCCATTATTTGATTAGAGCATCCATTGTTTTATTAGAGGGTAAGGTAAATTGTTTCTACAATTTCTGTTCCTTTTCTACCATATTAGACTACAATACTGTCCTGCTTGCTCTCTGTTTCTTGCTTTATGTATTCCTAAAATGTATTGATCATCTAAAATACGTCAGACCATAGTGATGACAATAGTAGTTAATCGGAAGACTTAACACATAAACAGAACTCAGTATGTATCAGACACTATTCAAAACATTTTATGTATGTTAACACATTTAATCCTTGCATCAATTCTATGATCTCTAATTTACCAATGAGGAAACTATGACAGAGAGTTTAAGTAACTTGCTCAAGGACACACAGCAAGTAACTGGCAGAGCTAGAAATCATCTGATATAGTCTAACTCCACAATCTCTGTTCTCATCACTATATTATACCCCCTCTAAGACAGAAAAGATGAACATCATTGTCTCCCTTTCCCAGGGAGCATCTGTGAAATAAGTACCTCCCAACGACAGTAAGAAAAGGAAGCTTTACAGTTTACTGACCGTTTCACAATAATGTCTCAATTGATTTTCTCAATGGCCCTGGAGACAGACAGGGAAGGTATTAACATCTTTATGATACAGATATAGATAAGAAAACTGTGATATACTTTTAAAGTGCTAAAAACTATATCAAAAATTGAGAAACAAAGATCCCAACTTGAAATTTTAATAATATAAAACATTATTTCATGGACGTACTCCTCCTCTCCTATAATACTAAGCAGTGTTATACTAAAGCTCAGACAACATGATAGATAAAGAAATACTTTATAAATTCCAAATAACTATATGTTACCTGTAAAAAATAGTAGTAGTAGGGCCGGCCGAGTGGCTCAGTTGGTTGAGAGCTCACTCAAGAGTTTGAGCTCTGAGCAACAGCAGTTCGAGTCCCAGCCCGAGCTNTAGTAGTAGTAGTAGTAGTAGTAGTAGTAGTAGTAGTAGTAATAGTAAGAGGAGAAGGGCAAGGAGGAAAAATATCATATTTTCAATGTCCACAGGAATCTGACCCTTCATGCAGGGTTAGTCTAATTTAATCTCAGACTACCATCTTCATAATCACTTCCAACCCCATCGCTCCTATCCTGGCCTTAAACTCACAGACAACTGTAGAAAATCGAACTCTCTTCTCACATAACATGGTGGAATATTTAAAACCATCAAATATCAGTTGTCTCAATTCCAAGCCCAACCCTGAAACCAAACTAGTCTGAGAAGTGATTTAGCTGCAAACCTCAGGGCTTACTTAGTATGTCCTCTGCAAAAGAGCTAGTGGAAGTAAGAAAAAGGGTCCTGTTCAACCTCCCTATTTGCCTTGTGATTCGTCCTCTTGTACCCCCACCCCCTTACCTCCCGTGCCTGTATCATATTTGTAATACCACCCTCTCTACACTCTCTCTACCATAGGAATTCGTTCAGTGCTCACTTTATGAATGTCATTTGTCATTTGGTGATAAATGGAATTTAACTTTTCTTGGGATAAATGACATTATGAATCCAATGATTTTTTTAAAAGCCAGGGAACTGGGTTCATATTCTTTACCTAATATACGATGTCTGTATATTACAGTGTTGTTAATTGGAGAGATTGATTTCACAGATTTTGAGATATTCATATGTATCATCAAGACCAAAAACATTGTCAGGACTGCACAAACCTTCTTTTGTAGCAAAAGTTCTCTTTGATTCAAACTTGTGTAGGAAAAACTTCATCAGCTTTATCCGTTTTGGGACGTAGAAAGAGCTTGGGCTTTGCTGTCTGACAAATAAAAATTCTGAGTGTCAGTGTACTCACCTGTAACATGAAAAACCAACAGCCTCACAGGGTTGTTTAGAAGAGAGCTGAATAATGAGAGTGAACCCTTTTGCTCAGTGCCCAGCACATGACAGATGCTTAGTACATGTTCCTTTCTCCCTATATTCCTCTCCCCTGAATTTACCCACATTTGAAATCTACACAGTAAGGCTCAGAATTAAGCATATCATGCTTAGTGGACTTTGTCAGCTGGAAACCTTGGTCTAGTATTTTGTAGGTAATTTTAATGAGAAACAATAACATTCACTTTCGTAAGAGTTCAAACGCAACTGATTTTTCTTGTTGAAAAAAAAAAGCAACAAAAGTTGATCAAATTGCAAAAGCTTGTTCCCAGGTCCCCTACCCTCTGCTAGGACACAAGGAGCAAAATTATTGCTCCTATTAATTGTTACAACTTTCACAACATAAATCATCAATAGACTTTTTTGCAAGGCTATTAGTTGTAATGACACCAGTTTTGTGCAAAGACTACATTCCAGTTTTTTCTTGATATTTACATAATTCTTATTTTTCAACTTGAAAAAGGGTGTTCAGATTAGCCTACAATGCCAGACTTGTCATTAATTTGTAAATTTTGGATAGAAATCAGCAACATTTGATGAAAAAATACTAACTAAAACCAATTGTCCATTCAGTATATAACATTAATCAATTAAAAATGATCCAGAAGTGCATCCACATAAGCAATAATTGTTCACGTAGTCCATGCAATAATAAAAAGGTGTTGAGTGATAGGAACCGTTTCCAAAAACAATTGTGCAAAAGAAGAAGCAGCTCCTTGTATTAGAGCTAAGTGTAACATTTGGTTTTCATTCTGCGCTATTCAGTTTTACATGCATGGCATTCCCAGTAATACCGACATAGGGAAGCAGAGCATCAGTCAAAATCCACCAGACAGATGTGCAAATTGAATTTTTCCAGTAAGTTATAATATAAAAGGAAATACTGGAACATCGCAGGGTTAGACAGTGGAGGAGGGACGCTGCAAGAAGATGAGAACTGCAACTATAGCAACGTGGGAAATTGCGATCACAAAAATCAGAGGAAGAACTGTACTGATAAGGATGAGTAAGGGCAAAGGAATTTTCCCCTAATGATTCAGATGTTTGAGACTCAAATATATGTAAAAGATAAGCAAGTCTTTCCCTGACACTGCCGCGGAGGTAACAATGCCCAAGCAGGGGAGGCACCGCTGTGATTATAGCAAGCAGTCTTGCTCCAGCACGGACTGCGCTCCCACCACACGTAAGCACTGCTGCTTTGATAAGAAATACACTGATCTTATGAGCGTCACTTACTTACGCTGTGGGAGGAAACACATGATTAAATCCTCTGCTTACTTTCAAGTTTCTTATAATTTCATAATATCTTACAAGAAGTGCAAATAAATAAATTCTATTTAGGATAGAGAGCGGTCGTGGTGGCTTAAGAAACAAACCATGATAACCAATATTTGTATAGTCATAGAATATTATTCTTTTCGCATTGCTCTCACATATATTATCTTATTGAACTGTCCCACAATTCCATGATGTAGCGATTATTATTACTCCAATTCTATGATGTACCCATTATAGTCAGATTTGGAGATGTATCTGTAATCAGAGTGGGGACTTAGACACTGCTTGATGTCTTTTTTTTTTTTTTTTTACTTCTGATTCTCCTTTGAAAACACCATGCTGTTGCTCACATGGACATATGCTTGCAAAGTTTATAAAAGTTTGTTTCATGTTTTCTCTCATTTGAATTATTCAACTACCCTGTGAAGTAGGTATTATTACTCATATTTTACACTATTTTATTGGCGAGAAAACTAGGGCTTAGAAAAGTTAGCATCTTGCTAAAATCTCATAACTAGCAATAGCAGAATGAGGGCTCTGACAAGGACTTTCGATCATATGATGGCTGTTTTAAGAACCCAGAAGCTGAGGATATCATTTCTGACTATACTAAGTGGCATTTTGCCGGGTCTTGAAAAACTAAATAAGGAGATGTTGGCAGACAGGAGAATAACCCAGATGGAGGGACCATATCAGACAAATATTGTAGTAGGTCACACAGTCCAAAAAAGCAAGAGTATGGGATGTACTGGAATTTAAAATAAAATCAGGTGGGAATCAGTTAGTGGAAAGTCTTACCTACCTTTTCAGAAAGTTTGGGCTTCATTCTTTGGGAAAAGGGGAGCTTTGAAGGTAGATAATCATGTACTTTTTATTCTTCTTTGTTGTGTTTTGTCTTTAATCTAGTAATGGCCCGTGACTGTGCTTTAAGAAAGAGAGATTGAAGTCAGGGAAGCAAGGCTGAAACTGATTGCAATAATGGAGACAAGCAATAATACAATTATGAATTAGGTATTGATAGTAGGAATGAAAATCAAAATACTTATCTCTAGTTTGCAGATAAGAAAACTTAAGGCATTGAAAAGATAAGTCTTCGATTTATTCAGTGTTTCTCCTGGGTGATGATAAGCAATGAGAGTTAATGAATGCGATGCTAAGCTAACACGCCAAAACACAGATGCGAGGCTCTTCTCAGCGTGGATGTTCCCACCAGCCTATTTCCCATGCCACATACCCTTAGCCCCTGGAGCGCCTAACTGCACCTCCCACCCCATTGCACCCTGTTCTCTGGGTCATTCCACAAACCGAGCCCTCCATCGTGGAATCCTTTCCTCCCAGAGAAGACTTCTCTGTCGTCCCCAACCCAGCTCCTCCTGAGGAGTCCTCTCCAGTGGGCGCCTAGCCCATCGACTATTGTGTGCCTAGCCCATCGACTATTGTGTGCGCATCTGCTGCAGCATTAATCACGGGGTATGAACATTTATGTATTTGTCTGTCTCACCTAGAAGACAAAAGCTAAATTGCAATCATTTTCATATCCCTAGAACTTTACATGTTATCAAGACCTATATGTTCACTGAATGAATCTATTGAGAGTCTTCATCAGGAGTAATCACAGATTATTTGATTCTAGGATACAGGGACAGCATAGTAACTAGAGAAGGCAGCTAACTCATTGATTTCTCAGTCTCTAAATTGACATGGCAAGGATATAGTTTGGGCTAGACTATATTTCTAAATGACAATTTTGAACATAGGAAGGCATCTAGCTGTATGCAGAGAGACAGAGAGAAGATCTGGGCTGTTCTGTGCTCAGCTCTTCACATGGTTTTCATTTCTAGGACTGTTTCTGCCCCCACTCCAACTTCCTTGCCTCCTTTATTCAACTCTCCCCTGCCCCCCTTGTCCCTTGCTCCAGCCTTATTACCTGATCTCCACCTCACCTGACACCTTATTTCTTCCTTGCCTGGGCTGTCCCATGACCTAATTAGGCAGCTGAGCACAAGCTCAGCTGCTGCCTCTGCCTCACAGCGGGTGTCTCTAGAAACACCCAATTCCCTCCCCTGGATAGAGACTTCAGCAGTCCTGCTGGAACGGTTCAGATGCTAACATGATTAGTAATATGTTGGGGGTGAGGCGTGGCGTATGGGAGTGCTTTTCCCGCAAAGTTTTTCCTTCTTCATTGCTTACATCACATCTACTTTCATCAGATCAATAAGGATATGCAAAAACGAGATGTGAAATGATTCAGACATTTTTGACACAACACCATGCAGAGTAGACAAAAGGATATATTTAAAGGGGAACATACTCATTTCAAACCCAGTGTTGTGTGTTCTTTACAGATTTCCCATTGTCCACTCAGAGGTTAAGTGTGGATCACGTATGGTGGACAACGAGTTGCTTTGATTTCCCACAGTGAGAAAATACAGGAAATCCAATATTACCTAACCTCATTGGGCCTTTTGGAGAGCACTGTAGTAATACATTAGTGATTGTTAAGCTAGAAAGTCAAGGTTGAGTATAAATTGTACTTGATTCTGTTTATACCAAGCTCCTTCATCTGCAAATGAACAGAACAGTTCAATACAAAATATCAACAAGATTTGAGAGGTAAAACAAGAGTTAGGATAAGTTTATTTCAAATTCTATACCGTTGGAATGAAGAAGTTTTGTAAATAATGTGAACAAGTTCATCATCCAGAATATCCAGGCAATGGTTATCTTTATAGGTTAGTATGGCTTGGTCTCTGAAGTGAGAACTAATTGGTGTAACTTTCTGGTATTTCCTTTGCTAGAATTTTGAACTTGGGAAAATTCCCTCACCTATATGAGCTTCTGTTATGGGAATAACACAAGTACCTACCTTATAGGCTTGTTGAAAGGATTAAATGAGATAAGCTATATGAAGCATGTTAGTGGCTACATGGTAATGCATATACATAAGCACCTAATGAATATTATTAGCCAGATTTCACTGGCTTTTAACTCTTCCAGGAATTACCATCATAGGAAAGCAGATATAATTTCTTGTGAATAGTTCTTACTATTAATTATGTATTGACTGACTTCTGCAGCTACTCTAAAAAGTATGATTATTTAAAACTAAAGGGTCAAAAGAAACCCTGTATTCATAACTAAATATTATCATGTAGAAAGTTCTACTGTTTGGTGATCATGGTGATCTGTAAATATTTTTAATCCTCACATAAAATAAAATGGTGTCTAATTCCTCTCCCCTTGAAAGGAGGTTGGTCCTAGCGACTCACTTCTAACAATGAATGTGGTAGCAATAACATGAAAGTGACTTCTGAGATGGGGTATGAAAGGTAATATAGCTCCCTGGCTCTCTTAGCACACACACCTACTGCAGACCATGTAGAAAGACCACATAGAGATAGAAGAAGGTGACCAGGGAGACTGAGGCTGTTCTAGCCTCTCAGCTATGTAAGGTCCCTGTATCAACCAGCAGACATATGAATGAATGAGCCCTAGGTGATTCCAGCCTCCATCCTCCAGCCCATAGCTGATAAAGAATGGAGCAGAGACAAGATGTTGCCACCAATCACTGCCCAAATTGAGATTTGTGATTAAAATAAGTATTGTTGTTTTAATCCAGCGACAGCATTGGAAAAAAGTGACTAATTTGTGTGCATCTATGGTTATAAAAATGTTTTGCTCATTTGCTTATTGAAGGTTGGTTCGTTTACATTGGTACCAAACTTTGCCCAACTTGAAAACTTAACCATGTATCTGACAGTGTTCCAAGGGATATTGTTAAATAATTAGCACACAGTAGCATTTTCCTACAAGTACATATTTAATGGGCCTTAGATATAATGCAGTCTAAACTTTTTTTCTTAATGAAAAACAAAGCTCAAAGAAGTCATGTAATTTTCCCCATATTGTACAGCAAGATGGTGCCACCAGTTCAACGGTCTGATTTGCATTCCTGATGCTTTGCAGAGTACTCATCCAGGAGTACTCCCTTGGCATCTTGTAGCGACCTTGATTATTGCCCCTGTTCTATTTTGGTTTGATCACTACTCCATGCCCCATCCTAGTTAGACTATTCTCTTCTTGATAGCCGGTACTTTTTTGTTGTTCTTTTTTGTACACACAGAAACTGGCATATCCTCAGTTAGTTCAATGTGTATTGATAAAAGATGTTTTGGCAAAGTGTATAATTCGGAATATTTTCTGATGGGTATAGGTTAGTAGTTCTCAATCCAGAAATGCTGGTTTCAAAGCCATACTCCCTGAGATTGATTGAATTAGCCTAGAGTAGAGCCAGGTATCTGTGAATTTTACAAGTTCCCAAGCTAAGTCCTTCAAACAGTTCTATTATCGTACGTAACTATCAATGGCCCTTTCTTGGGCAAATCATGGTCCCAATACTATGTCTACACAGAAGCATTAGCCTAAAAGGAGTCTCTTGGAGGACAAATTTGATTCATGTTTTATCTCCATTCATAACTCATTGATCAATATGAGTTATGTGGCAGGAGACTTGGATATTTGAGGATGTGGCAGGGGAGTTGACAAAGGTAGTGCCCAAAATGAAGCAAACCTTCCCACCACTGCACACCCAGGTTGGTTGGTTGGTTTTAAACTCCTAGAGTTGTCTCTTTGACACCTAGGAACTCTAAGTCAATTGTTATGCCTAAGGGAACAGTCTGGTTCCTGAAATAGCTTTTTATCTATAAAGGTCTACCCTGGGGCTTTGCCTACCTTTGAATTGGGTGAATAAAGGAGAAAAATGGTTAAATGTTATAGTTTTAGCTATTTTAACTTGACCCTAAAAAAAAAACAAACCAGTGAGTAGAGTCGGCTGAAGGATGCTAACTATTTTAACATCCAAAGAATTGTGGACTCAGCTATTTTCTTCACTTAAACATCCAAACTGATTTTGTATGCCCATGTACTTTTATTTACCTGTTTGTTCATTTTTCCTTTAGCAAAATAGGCAATCTAACTTCTCTCATGGGGAAAATAAGTTAAACCCTGTAGCAATACATGAAATAAATATAGGGCATATTTTAAAAATATGCCCCCAAAACAATATGGCGTAGCTGGACGCACACAGATCTCTTATTGCTCTGGAGCTATGGTTAATTTACTTCAACTCTGCTCAGTTCAGTTTCCTCATTTGTAAAATATCAACCCACTAGGACTGTGATTAAAATCAATGATGCACTCTAGCCTAATCATTAGAAAAGCATCAGAAAAATTCCAATAGAAGGGCATTCTACAAAATACCTGTCTTGTGTATTCCTCAAACTGTAAAGGTCATCAAAAGCAACGAAAGACTGAGAAACTGGTCTTGCAAGAGAAGCTTAAGGAAAAATTACAAGTAAATGCAATGTGGTATCCTGGATGGGATCCTGAAAAAGGAAACAGGCATTGGATGAAAATGAGAAAATCTGAATTAGGTAGGGACTTCAGTTAATAATAATCATATTAATATTGGTTCAATAATTGTAACAAATATACCATACTAATGTAGATGTTAATAATTGGAGAAACTGGGTTCAGGGTATATAGGAACTCTTTGTACTATTTCTCAATTTTTCTGTGACTCTAGAACTGTTCTAAAAAATAATTATTTTTTAAAATTCAAGTGAGGAAGCATACATAAAAGTACATAGATGATGCTCCGTAAATTTTACATCTTTTCTTCTGGCCAGGGGTGGACATGTAGACAAACTGCTATCCATGTCATCCTGCATCATTCCCCACTTCCTAATCTACCAGAGGATTCTGGGGAAGTGCAAGCCATTCCCATATTCCCATAGGTTGTCAGGAGTAAGAGTATTTAGTTTAAGGTTATTTTAATTATGTCTATAACTTAGATGCTGCTACATGTAGAATGATTCTAGTTAGAACTATTAGGGTTCTTTTTACCCAGATTCCCCCAAAATAAACTTACAAACCTTTAAGCTAATTCAGTCTATCAGTAATCATCCATGTAAATCCATTTTCCTTGCAGAAAACTTTGGTACATTAAGAATATTTTAAATTCAGACAAGATCTATATAAAAATGTTTCTAAGAATTTCTTTTTTTTTTTTTTTGCAAATGCAATGTACAAGCTATCTAAATGGCTCATATTGCCTTGAATAGAAAGAATCTCTTTTTCTTCCTTTCTTTTTTTTTTTTAACTGGCATGGTTTTTTAGAAAACTGTTTAGCTGTTTCTTCTTATTTTACTTTACAGCCTCTCTTTTATTGTATCAATAACTCACAACCTAAAGATAAAATAAAGACTTGACTCTAGAATACAGCTGAAGATATGCAACATTAAAACCATATTGTTTTTCCAAGTTATATGATGGAGTTTAGTATATAAATCATAAAAACATATAAGTAAAATTTTGCTTTAGCAAATAAGTACCGTAGGCAAAATTCACTATATGGTTTGGCCACTCTCTTAGATACCTCTCAATATGATGTGGAGTAGTCTTTTTATCTGCATATTACATTTTAAGTCACGGTTAAATTAAGGTGTATGATATCTCTTCCTAAATCAAGAAAAACATTCCTAAATTTCCCCATATTTTCCTTGTTCAGAGAAGTTGCGCCTAAAATGCAAACCATTTCATCTGGAATTTTGATGTAGGGAAATGCAGGAAGAATGCTAATCTGAGACTTGACTGAATTCCCACAGTGTGCTAGGATTCAGTCTTACTGCTGAGGTCTTGGTTGGGCAGCCTGCCCAGTGAGTCTCAACCCAGGATTTAAGATTCCTTAGCTGCGTTAACACATTTGAAAACATTATTCCGATCTGTAATCTCTAAGTGCCTTCATTTTCTCAAGTACAAAATGGACATAATTGAATATTTACTACAACTTAGGGAAGTGTGCAGCTTTCGGAACACAAACATTTATAAGAGGCTCCAGTGAAAGATTAAATAATTAAGTGTACAAACCACCTTTCTTAATTTGGGTAATATTTAGTATAATGGAATACAGCAGGTGACATAGCATAATTTGGCATATTAAACAAAATATCTCAAAAAGCACTAAACACATCTAAAATCATGCCAATCACCTACTCTGTTAGTGTGTAAGATTATTAGGGAGATAATATAGGTAATATTTTACAACTGCCTTTTGTCCTTTAAAGAAAAACCCTCTTCCTTGTTTATTGGACTTGCTCTTGGCCTTCACCGAAGTGAATAATTCACTCATTCCCTGTTAAAGATAATGAGAGAAAGTGAGCATAAAAAAATAAAAAGATAACTAAAATTCTAATTCTTGAAGCTGAATTTACTACATATTTGTAAGTAATTTCCTGTATAGCCTTCAAGATGCAAAACATTTTTATATAAGTGTATCTAAAATTATATACACATACATACATATATATGTCAGAATGTAACTAGCAACTATTATCTGGTTGGCTTCAGAGCAATCTTCCTTATAGTTCTGATGTTGCAGAATTCAGTATCATTTTCATATAAACCTCTTCCTTTCATGGGTTTAACAATTCTTTGTGTTTAAATCATATTGGGTTGTCGGAAAAGTCATGACGTATTTTTCTATGTTTTTCGTTGCAAAAATGTGTCATGACTTTTCCGACAGCCCAATAATTATCTATTATGTAAAAAAATATTTTTTATTTTGAATTGCCTAGTATTACTGAAAAAGAGGATTGCTGAGTGAAAACGGCAGCTTGTTATTTTGAGATGCTCAATAAGTTAAATCGATAGCAAAATTCTAAAAGAGGAAAAAGGTAATCTACTTTCTGATATTGTATGTCCTTTGTTACTTCAACCATTAACATCTGTGAGCCGCTGTCAGTAATTTCTTTAATGAGATTATTGTGTTTTTCTTTTAGATATGTAACTGTCAGGCATTTTACATTTGTCCTTACTAATAATTCCCCAGGCCTTTATTAAAGAGATTTACAGATTTCTTAAATCTGCAGTCCTGCATCACTCTGATACCGACTTTCAATAAAATAATAAATTAGATTTTATTCTCCACCTTATCCTTACAAATGAGCAAATTAAAAAAAAAATGTTTACTGAATAAGCTGTCCAAAGCCAAAATAAATTGTATCCTTCTCTTTTCCAAGCATTTTGATAGCTATAAGTGAGCATCTACTGGACATTGAATAAAATGACCATTTTTAACAGTATACATTTTTATAAAAATGAGAACTTCATAATTGGAAAAGCAGCATTGTGGTTGAGGCGCTTTTCAAAGAAAACATCCAGTGATAGCAAAGTAATTAAATATTTTCTCAACA
>NW_017731480.1:270338-274152 GCF_001890085.2 Hipposideros armiger
ATTGAGAGACGTGAGGGTGACAGCTACCCTGACAGGTCAGAAGATGACTGCAGAATTAGCCTTACTTTAATTCGCACTAAAATTCACAGCTCCTGACGAGGAAATGGGAAAAAGAAATTTCCTTACACATTTTCTTTTCATTTCATGTGCAGATTATACATATTCTGCTTCCATTAACAAGAAGGAGATTGTACTTTATGCAGCTCTATATTTAAGGGCAAAAGACCAAGAAGATGACAAGAGTGACCTCTCTCTTGTCTTATGATCACTGCCAGTTTGACATGACACTAATTAGACTGCCTTAATCTAAACCCAGTTAGTTCTGCATGCTTGCAGCAAAACCATTGTAAACCCCTAACGTAAATTGCCTTAGGCCTTTGTCTCCTTAAATCCCTCCTCTCTGCCTCCACCCACAGCCCCCATCTTTACATACCCACATGTATACATATGAAGAACTAGAGCCCTTATAATTCTGCCCCATTAATCTTAACAAATAATACTATGAGTGTCCTCTTACTAGTCCTCTTCTGTAAATGTCACCAATTTCCACTACGTAATACTGTCGGCTGTGACTTGCTGGACATGGTGGGAAGTTTCCTTTCATTGTAAAAGCCTTGAAAGGAATAAAGGTCTGAAAAGGGCAAGGGAGGTTTTTAAAGTACACGATGATGCTAGAGCTGTGAAATATGTTTAAGTGTGAATTCAAGATACGCCTCCTCTCACAAAAGAAAAAAAAAAAAAGAAAAAGAGAGGAAGAAGGAGGAAGATACCTTGTTGGCCAGCTGATTAAAAAAGGAGTCAAGTAATTCAGCAAGAGGTCATACAAGAGTGGGAGGGGTCCGGAAGAAGAATCAGGAAGCCAACTGCCTCTTCAACACCCAAGGGAACTCTGAGCACAAAGATAATATAAGGAAGAAGAAGAAAAGAAGAACAAGCTGAGGTCTACTTAAGAAACAACTAACTTTAAATAATCATACAGAAGCTTCTTGAATGAATGCACTGACATCCAGCCAAACTCTTATTTATCGTCTGAAGCGTTATCTGGTAAATGCAGGCAGGAGAAGACGGTCATACTGCGTGTCTCCCCAGGAGAGGAAGTTACAGCTGGTCATCCACGTCTGCATTCCAGAGCTCTTCTTGCTTCCTGCAAAACCAAGGCTGTATTTCCCGTATCGACAAGTCCTCAAGGATGCAGCAGCTGTATGTTAAGGACAGACTAATTCCCTAAAAAAGTATATGGTCAGAGATATGGACTAATGAGATGGTATTTCCATTCCCTTCTGTACTATGTAAAGTGTAAATGTGCATGTGAAGATAAAGCTGTGAAATGAGCTGCTTCCTATTAACACCTGTGATGTTTTGTGAGGGGGTGACATTCCCTGACAGCCTCTATGCAGCAGGTCGTAGGGCCAGAAATCCCACCTACAGCATTGACTAACCTAGGGACCGCACAGATTCCCAAACCAGCTTCCACATCCTTTTTATAACAATCTCATAATCACTTAATAACACTGTCTATTATATATTGGGTACCTACCTACTCTATGCCAGAGTCAGAGCTAGGGCTTCATGAACATCATCTCATTTTATCCTGACCACTATCTTTCAACAAATGCATTATTTTCCCATTTTTCAGAGAATGAAATTGAGGATCAAGGAGTCTTAAGTAGCTTGCGTATGATCACACATCTTTTTATGGTTAGTGTTAGGATCAAACCCACAAGGCCAGGCTCCAAAGCTACTTCCTATGCAAACAGAGGTTAAGTGTGAAAAGAGGGATGCATAACACAACAGGGAGTGACAGGGAGTGTCGTGAACCCAAGACAGCATATAAGAGCTATGGGCCCAATTCGTGTATGCCTGCAACCTGCAACCTGGAAAATGTATTGTCTCTGCTTTAGGCATCTTGCAAATAGCCACCCTCCAATAGCAAAGGTACAACCCATATAACCCCGGTGGGAAAAATATGGAATTCATTTATTTTCTACCCTGCATCTCTATCCGAATATCATGATCAGGGAAAGAGACAATTGTGTAGAGGTCACTCGACACAGCCACCTTAGGTCAGAATCTAAGTTGACCTCTTCTAGTTGGTATTATTCTGTTGTGAGCAAACACCAGCAGTTGTTTGTGAATTTCAGGCAGCGACGCCTTTCGCTGTCTTGGTTTGTGTGCAGATCCTCTTGGTTGAATAATGGAAAAGTCACCACTAATGAATATTAAAAGCCTGTAATTTAGTCAAAAACAATGGTGTCCCCACTTTTTTCCTGAGTAATTTCAAGTTGTTGGTTGTTTTTCGTTTGTTTGTTTGTTTTTTTGAATCAAGCATAAATGGTAGATAATACTTCTCTGAATGGGGCCCTTAGGCTTTCTTCGCTGAGGCTTGTTTAGCTTGCCAAGTTTAAATATTTTCCGAACTGATCCCAGAACTGAGAAGCCTTCATCACAGCACAGCATTAAAAATGATGGATGTGATACATATTTAATACAATAAAATGGCCATTTATATGCCCATACTAGACACAGGGGAAATCCTCACAGGAAAGATTTCTAAAATCAAATGAGGCCTATTCTCTAATCGATGTGAGGGGATTTACGCGGATAACTCCCATTAATGCTAATGGGTGTTATGAGCTTATATCCTCCATGCACCATTGGAAAGATACACTCAGTGCTACTCGAAAGGAAGCTGCTGCACAGATGAAATTCCATAAGGGTGTTCTGGGGGAAGGAAATTTTGAGGAAGAGCTAAAATGGTAGTTACGCTGCAACCATTGTTTGCTTCATGAAGACACTGCCGACTCAGAGGGGCTGGGTTCGGGATGACTGTCAACTAGGAGAGGTCTTTTTGACTGTGAGTCATGATGATGTGTGGTTGTAATATTCAGACTCATAAGCTGTATTTTATGATGCTTTTAATTCTTCAGTGCAATGCTTGGTGAGGTGCTCAGGTAGGTTTTGGGAAGTGAATGATGCTAGAAATAATTATAACAAGTCTGAATCACGTAACAGCATTTGCTTGTTCTTACTCTAGGGAGAGAGATATAGGGGACGATATAAACTTGGCAACTCCCTGATCCAACCTCCAGGAAAAGGAGAGACAATTCCGCTGGCTTGCTTATCTAAGATGAGTTTAGGACCTTTATCTCTGTCACTAATCTGCTAGTAGTTTTTATTATGCATTATGTGACAAGTTCAAGAGATCATGTCCTCTTATCTGGGTCACCCAAAGTGGACTAATAAGAATGATTATTGAGCAGTTGTAACTACATTGCCCTTAGGTAGGGATATTTTGCAGCCACTGAAAGTGGTGTATTCACTATAAACACACCACCTAAAATGAACATTTCAATGCAGAGAAACTCACAGATATTCACGTATCGTATTTTGTAGTTAAAACAGCGATCTTTTCCTAATTTTGTGGCAGAGAAAAACTAACACACCAAGAGACTAGATCAAAAGCCACTCAGAAAATGAGTAGAATGGCTAATTATGACTCTCCATTCAAGTATTCTCCTTCTCTTCTGAACACTCTTGTAGTATTTCCTGTGTGGATTTCTTGTAGCGCTAGTCGCACATTCCATTGTGTTTTAATTATCTGTGTCCTTGTCTCAGGTGCCCTAAACCACAAATTCTTGAGGTCAGGATTCATTTCTGATTCACCCCCATGATGTCAAAGTAGGTTCTCAATAAATACGGAATGAATAAATGATACCCATCTGTGGCGCACTGTATCTTTCCTTCTCTCATTTTTAGTGCATGTCCAGTGCTCTTTTCCTATGACATCCTTTCCAGAATGCATGTAAACTTCTTT